>NC_087341.1:3120000-3423030 GCF_037043105.1 Vanessa tameamea | reverse complement strand
ACTAAAGGTAAATAAAGAAAAATATATTATTATGTTATCTATCTTAAACATCCGACATTCTTCCGACAAACAGAAATATTTAGTATTGTTGTGTTCCGCGATGTATGGTTAACATTCCTTACTGTGCTGATATCTGTGCGGTGGTGACCACTTACCACCAGGTTCATTTGTACGTCCGCAAACCTATATCATTAAAAAATACAACTGTGTGTATATATTTATCTAAATTTTGATGTTCACTTAAAACCAAAAGTAATGATGGTCAATAAAATCCAATTTACCGAATGCAATTACTTGCCAACTATTTTCGTGAAAGCATAGCTGACTTCAATGATAGCACCCTTAGTACGAAAACGTTGAGTACACTTAAGTAGTGCATAAGGAAGGAAGTTTTATTTATTTTTAACCTATTGTTCGATTTTTTACGCTATAATTTGTAATTAATATTTTATATACCTTACACGCATGCAGTGTTCGCACTTAGTAGACATAATTGTATAGCAATAAAGAGTATATACATTTATTTATATTGAGCAATTATTGTCAGTTTTGCGATTATTAAAAAAAAAAATACTGCTAGCAATACTAAATAAGTGTAATGGTCGATGGAGTACTTCCTCTATCAGGTGTGTATTACTATCCGAATGATTTGTAATTGTAGAGGACTATTCTTCTAAAGAATATAAAACAATGAAATTTGCTATTTTCAATGAATATGGGTTGACCAAGTTCGGTCACGGACAACAGCATACTACACGTAATATATTATAGTATGCGTCACGACAACTACAGTATCTGTTTTGTTAGTTATTGATATATTTACAAATCGTCAACGATGTCACACTATCAGCATTAAACACACTCCATATGTCGTAATCTTAATCAATCAATTGAGATCAATTCGGTCAGTCTCATAACCCGACAGGGCTGAGGACCGCAAGGAAAGTGCTCTCTAAGATCCTGAGATTTATGCAGTTTCTTTTTTTAGTTTTTTTTTTATCATTATGATATTTAAAGACTATTATAACTTGTCTTGCCACTAAAGTAATTATTATTACTTCTCTTTCCATTCGGAACTTTACAATTAATAGGTATTTTTAGAATATTTAAAGGTACTGGTAATTACAAAGTGAAACTAAAAGTGAAATGAATATGGGCACTATTAAAATCCATAAAGCTTCGCAGTGGCCCATCCAGCTCCTGTTGCTAAAAAATATGTTAGTATTTCAATTACAAACTCGCGGAGAAGGAGTTTATTTATATTTTCTAAAACTAACCACTATAACTGTAACTATTAGTAAATCATATTAACAGTACTATTTATATAATTTCTACATACTTCTTTGTAATTTCTGCCAGGTAATCATACAAACTATATATTATTAATTTACGAATTTGAATAATTGCAGGGACGAACAGACATAGATTTTAGTGATAGGATTTTTATAGATTCTATTTATTAATAACAGTTAAAGGTGCTGCACTTCTTAAACTGAGATTGTTTACATTAAGTCGTAACATTAGTTCAGTTATGTATCGTTGCTAAGTCTATCTATATTGAAGCTTGAGTGATCTAAAGCTACTATACCATACAATATAATGAAACTACATTGGAAATTGACAATAATGTTACATTTAAAATAATATTCACGGTAATTAAATATGTGTTAAGTAAGAATTTGACGTCCTCCGTGGTCGATTAGTGCATACACCGGTTTTCATGGGTACGCCACTCCGATGTCCCGGGCTCGATTACCGGCCGAGTCGTTGTAGAAAAAGTTCATTAGTTTTCTATTTTGTCTTGGGTCTGGGTGTTTGTGGTACCGTCGTTACTTCTGATTTTCCATAACACAAGTGCTTTAGCTACTTACATTGGGATCAGAGTAATGTCTGCCCTGCACCTATCCACTAAATATCCAAATTATTCTTCTCGGCGAGTCTTGCTCGCATCGGAGCAATGATGCGACTCCATGAGTTGGCTATTTATAATCTTGAGTGGAACGGTACGATTCTCATTATAATTTTTTATCTGCCAGCCTTCTATCTCGATGAAATGATTTAAAAAAAAACAAAGCTACCATTATTTACTTTAACTTATAACAAGTGACTTCTTCATAATTAACCTCGTACCGTTGTTATGTTTTTGTATTCTTAAAGGACACGATCCAAAAATGTTCAAAAATTATATGAAAAATGATCGGTATGAAATTATAACTAATAATATTTGATTATGCGCATCTCATCGATACCTCGGTGTGACTACGGCATTAAAAATAGTAATTGTATTTAATAAACACATTCATGTAATTTTACTATTGAATAAAAGTAATTTTTTAAATCGGTGAATTAAAATTAAATTTTAGCGTACATGATAAAAACGTTGTAAATAATTATTTTCAGTACTTTTATAAGTATTTTAAACAATTAAAATGAGTGTCACGATACAAAAGTGCTCGTAAAAGACTACTCAAACACAGATAAATAGTCCAAATAAACGAAGTTTGATAAGTCAATAAACAAATATTATAATATTATTGTATATTTCAATTTAAAAAATATATATTTTATATATCGATATTTATCACTTGAATTTAATCGACACTAATCGATAATCGATTAAATCGTTAGATCAAATCGATTAATTTTTTTTACTGTAATAAAAAGAAAATAATTATTGATTTTAGAAGGTCATTTCATGAAGTATAATATACAGTGGGTTTTTTATTTTGTTGCGCTTTTTTAAAATTGCGTGCGAGTATTCGAAATCGAAACAGTGCGTATCTCCTGGTTAATTAAATTATAAAGGATTCAACATTTTTTTTTTACATTAACAGCCTGTAAATTTCCCACTGCTGGGCTAAGGCTCTAAACCCTCTCCTTTTGAGGAGAAGGTTTAGAGCATATTCCACCACGCTGCTCCAATGCGGGTTGGTGGATACACATGTGGCAGAATTTCGTTGAAATTAGACACATGCAGGTTTCCTCACGATGTTTTCCTTCACCGCCGAGCACGAGATGAATTATAAACACAAATTAAGCACATGAAATTTCAGTGGTGCTTGCCTGGGTTTGAACCCGCAATCATCGGTTAAGATTCATGCGTTCTAACCACTGGGCCATCACGGCACGGCGGATAAAGGATTCATAATTGTATAATTAGAAATGGAACGTTACGAATGTTAATAATAATAAATAAATTCGTTCGTGTCATGACACTTCATACAACTCAGTCAAATGAAACTAAAGCAAAAATAAAAATGTGTTACCCTTTTCCGCTTCACGTGAAATGCCTCGAATAGAAAATATCCGAAAAACGAATTATAAATAAATACAATTTCTTTACTTTTTACTTTTACAATTACTATTTTTAATGCCGTAGTCACACCGAGGTATCGATGAGATGCGCTAACCACAAAAGACATGTCGTCTTAGTTCTAATAATTGACGTATATATGTGCTACGTACCTGTACATTATACGTAGGTTTGAAAAATTGAGATAAAAAAATAAAATGAAAAATATATTTTACAATATTACATAAGCAATCTATTGCGTTGTATAAAATTCAATCGATACCAGCAGTATATATAAGACCCCTTCGAGGATATCGAGGCATTTACGTCTAGCATTCGGTGCAAGCTGCATTCAGTTCGGTATCACTAGCCCAACCAATAGGACATCGCCCGCTCTAGCTGGAGCTGCGCGCGATTAACTTTTAACTTTGCTCTCTCTTTTAAACTCTGCGTGAGTATATGATACAATTACTAAATTATAGAAAAAAATATATCCATTATTTTTATTTTCTTTGTGAATTTCACGTGTTAATAAAATTGTTGTGTTTGAAGCTGATTGTCATGAACTTTAGAGTAAGCTAAGTAAGCGTAAACAACGGGAATGTTTATAGCAAAAAAATATTTTTAACTTATTTCCATTATTTTTTAATACATATTTTCTTTTCGTCAAAGCTGAGATGCCGCAGTGCTTCGAACACGTGAATTTTAACCGATAATTGCGAGTTCAAACTCAGACAGGCACCACTAAAATTTCATATGCAAAATCTGTATTTAGAATTCATCTCAAGCTCGACGGTGAAGGAAAACATCGTGAGGAAAGCTACATGTGTTAATAGCCACACGTGTATCCATCAAACCGCTTAGGAGTGGCATGGTGACATTAGCCTTCTGGCTTAACCCAGCTGAGATATGTAAATGCTGTTATTTTTGTCGGCAAAACAGCAATGCGAAATATTTTTATATAATTTATTAGTCAGGAACTTCATTTGTTGCTCAGATGAAATATTAAAAAAAAAATTCGAGCTAAAAATGTTTCTTTAATAAATTGTTACCTTTTTCTGCGGGTATGGATTTGAAGAAAACATTTTTGTTATATAACTTTTTAATTGTAGAAACCAAAATTTATAAATCTTACAATAAGTTTAGTTACTTAATTTAATTACAACTCAACATCAGTACAGCTCAAAATCTGTGAACAAAATGTCCACCAATTGATTTTAGTTTTATTTTATTCTTTATATTAGTTGGACTAGCAAAAGCGCACGTATCCCTAGTATAATCACCACCATCATTGATATACGGCTCGTTGGTCTAGTCATCTAGTGGTTTGATATCTCTTTCATGTCTCGTATAGCAGATAAAGTTGATGATCCTGCCCCTGAACTTTTTCCCGTTGTCTCGAAATTGCCTTCCGTCGTGTATTATGAGAGGACCTGAGTTTGCGCACACACTTGGGAACTATAATATGTCCTGCGTAGTTGGCTGGTCTCTCTTAAGATTGACCGAAGTGACCGAAATCAGTCAGGACGACATAAATGTGATAGTAAGTAAACATAAACATGTTTACTTCTTTAATATGTATAGACTTATTTTTGTTTCATTTCATATGTAAATACTTAAATGACAGTTCACGCCATTATCGGTGTCATATTATTGGTGTCATTATAAACTGTCAATTTGTTACAAAATTAACCAAAATTTTTACGACATTAATTGTATTATAATAACTAGATCACATTTATTAACAAAACTAATTTTTTGTCTTCATACATCAACATGTCGGCATCTCTGGATTCAGCTTTGGATCCCATGGAAGAGATAAGGTTTAGAAAAAAACACGGAACAATGTGGATTGAAATGCAGAAATATACTCATTTTACTTTTGACGAATTGGAACGTAAGTAGCAATATTAAAATTATATAAATATTTATTGTATTATGATGAGTCAGGTCTCTCGGCTAGGTCGAGCCGGTCAAGGAGGCCGCCATCGTGCAGCGGTGGGGTTCCGCAGGGAAGAGGAAGGGTGCCAGGGCAGAGGAGCTGGCCGCATGCGCAGTTCGCTCAAGGAGGTTTGCGATGCGGCCATGCCTCGGACCCGGCGCAGGGTTCTGCGCCGGCACGTCTATTGATGATCGCCCGAAATCGCCGACCTTCGGGTGACGTGCTGCCGAGCGCGGAGGGCCTCCGTCCGCTCTCAAAGGCGCAACGGCCTCGACACGGATCTGGAGAGATAGATGCTGGACGCTTATCGCCAATTGAAAAAATTCTGCAGCTGGCGATAAGCAAGGCCAAGGAGAAGGCCAGGGAGGAGCTTCTGACGGGCCTCAATCCTCCTCCTACGCCTGGTCGGGGAACTCTTCACCCATCCAGGCGAGCATGTCCCGGAGCGTGAGATGGAGATGGCTCTCGACCGCTAGAGGGCCAAGAATATTTGTGCAACGTGCAGTTTCCGAAGCCTTGGAAAGAGGGAAAATTGGTCCTGTTGCCGAAGGGAGGTCGGCCGATGGATTTCTCTCGGAAGATCCTTGTAGCCCGCCTCGTTCAGTACCTCGAGGAGGTCGGTCCGGGTATCTCAGAGGCTCAGTACGGGTTCAGGGCGGGCCGGTCGTCGGTCAACGCTCTGGACGCCCTGAAGACTTGGACGACGGATGCGGTGGCCCGCACGCCTTCAACAGTCTTTGAGACGATAAGGGAGGCACTCCGATACCATGGGGTGCCGACCTATCTCAGAAGCCTGCTGGAGGCGTACCTCCAGGACAGAGAGATCCTCTGTGTGACGTGAATCTAAATCTAAAATTGAGAGTTTCTTTGGGTAAACATCACTAAGTTTTCACGTGTTGAATTTATGTTGACATCTCCACTTGGTGGTAGGGCCTGGGTCGGTACCCTTCGCTCTTCAGATATTCCGCTAAACAGCAATATTTAGTATTGTTGTGCTACGGCTTGAAGGAGGAGTGAGCCGGAGTGACAACAGGCACAAGTGACATAACATCTTAGTTCCCAAGGTTGGCGGCATATTGGCGATATAAGGAATAGCTAATATTTTTTACAGCGGCAATATCTATGGGCGTTGGAGACCACTTTACATCAGGTGGCCCATTTACCCGTTGGCTTCTCTATTATATAAAAAATAGTGTTTTTCGCGGAAGAAAATACATGATAAAAATACATGATATTTTAATACATTAAAATTAGTTGGATGAAAATTCACAACACGTATTTCCATCAATTTACAAATAGCAACAGCGTGGCGGAATAAGCTCCAAAGCTTTTCCTCGAGGTCTTTGTCCATCAGTGGGACTTACAGGCTGTTAATTTTCTCTGTTATGTATGTTTAAATTAAGTTAATATATATATATCAACATACAAACTATCGTTGACACATTTGTACAAGACATTCTTGTTTTTTTTTTTTAATAATATGGTTTTAACACGAAATTCGTTTGTATTTAATAAATAATATATATTATGGAACCATTTAGATGAATATACAATGAAAAAAACCTTTATTTAAAGCCTTTATTAAAGCTATCAATTTTTCAGTGAAATTCTATTGTATAAAATGCATAGTCCAATCAATCTATTCTCTCCGTGTCTCGTACACGTCCATTGTTGACTTTTCCATAGATATTTTGAAGACTAGCAATTTTTTTGTATTTTATGATTTTATCACGATACATTTATTTCAGAGTACGTCAGGATCTTAAGCTTTAGTATAAAAAAATGCAATATGTTAACATATGATATAGTTTCCATTCTGAAATTATAAACTATAATATTCTGAAAGTTGTACTTCAATAGATCCATACGAAAATCTTTTTTTAATTTACAGAAATCATGATCATATTCTTCAAAATACAGAAACGCGATGAGAAACCGGCTGGAAGTGACTTAATATCCAGGTAAAACAATAACTAATATTTCAATTGTTTAAGTAACTTATATACTTGCATCACAGACAGACATTGCCGTACCTGTGGACGTATATCAGTTGACTGAGCCAGTGTAACTACAGGCACAGGGGATATAACGTTTTAACTCGCAAGGTTGGTTGTGCTTTTGGTGATATACGGAATGGTTAATATTTCTTACAGCGCTAATGTAACAATCACCATTAATGTGGACCACTTGCCTTAAGTTATCCATTTGCATATTTGTCTAATAATATCATTAAAAAATATATTGATTTAGTGAATTGGTTGAGTTGAATGGTATAGAAGTTAATGTGCAGTAACATCATCGAATAATGGTAAAATTTAAGGATGGAAACATCGAATATAAATAATACAACTTTTCTGAAGATATCCTAACGTTAGTGTAATATAATTTACGATAACATTGTATGCGCTTGATCGAACTTACGTGGCAATTTTCTGTGAAATTTTATTACATTTGTAGGGATGTAGTTTGTTGGTAATATAAATAGGTTTTGTGTTGTTATTTTCTAGGCTTGAACTTGTGAGAATCAGTCAATACTGTTCCGTCTACTAGATAATTTTCTATTATTACAATAAAATATCACTTTAAATTGTGACGGCTATTAGTTTTGATACAATTATATAGTAATATTAGTGATTTGAAACTAAGAAGTAAACAAGTTAAAAAAGTGATAAGACTGATAAATAACTTATAGATATACAGTTATCTATATTTATTCTTTACCTAAACCAGTAGATATAATTGTTCAAAATAGTTATCAAATACTTAAATATTCATAAAGTTTACTTGAACAAAATACATTTGATCCGTTTTGAAAACATATTGTATTCGCATGCATGTATTGAAAATACTGCCAAAATTGTGTTGGTACTGCGAACAACGAAACTTAAGTTTATTTTCATTTAATTTGTTTGCAGACATTTAGTTTTGAGAAGCCTATAAAATATTAAGAACTAAAACTTAAGTATATTTGGAGTTTATTATAAATGCGTCTCTCAAGTTTGTTGACGATAAAGCGTAGGACTCAACTTTAGGTTATGGAATAGGTATGGACTTAATACCAAGGGGAGATAATAGGGCTCGGATTCCTCCGTTATGCATTAAAAGTATCCTATCTCTTTCTGAGTATATACCTATCGTAAGAGTGAGTGAGCCAGTGTAACTGTGTAAGTGGCACAAGAAACATAACATCTTAGTTCCCAAGGTTGGTGGCGCATTGGCGATGTGAGGAATGGTTAATATTTCTTACAGCGCCATTGTTTATGTGGTGACCACTTATCATTTGGTGACCCATTTGCGCGTCCGCTATTTATTTTTTTTTGCTGGAAAAATGCATAACGCGTTCCCATGTGGGGGTATGTGTGTCTCGCCGGCGCTGAAGGCACCAGAATACCCACTAAAAAACCGGCGGTACCCACTCCGTCTTTTCGGGAGACGTCACGGGATAGCTTGCGCATACTACTGTGACGTCCTGACAGTAGGCCCAACTCTGCAGGCCTTCAATTCCTAGGGGGTTCTCAGGGTACAGAGACCCCCTAGCCCCGGCGAGACTTATGGATGGAGTGGAAGGTGTCCATACCGAAGACGCCTTCTCCCCGGTCTTCTTCGGCGAAGCGGGTCGGCAGCACTGTTCTCACGCTCCCGCTCTGCGGCCTCCTTCTGTGTCATAACGTTTTCACAGAACAAGACCATTTCCTTCCAGCAACTTTCGCTGTCGATCATAGCGTTTATCACGCTCGGCAGCGAGAGGTCTCCGCCTACAATGGTCGCCAAGAAAAGGGCGCTGACGCCCCCATGCGGCACACTCAATCAGGGTGTGACGGGTCGTGTCCGAAGGCGCGCCGCACTCGTGACTGGAGGGTGTCATCTCTCGCCTCGCTATCCGGTGCAGATACCTACCGAAACAGCAGTGCTCGGTAAAAAGTGTGCCTTGTCTTCGTTCCACCCAGCGACTCAAGTGGGTACGGATAGCCTCCACTGTCACCAAGCCTGCCGAGGGGGACCCCAGATCTTCCTTCCACCTTCTAATCAAGGCTCCCTGGGCTCAAGCCCTGACTCGCTTCACCTCCACCAGTCGTGGACGATCGCCGCTTGACCTTGCTACCACCCGGAACTGGTACACTTCCGCAAGCACTTCCGCTTGTAGTTCTCAAGGCGGATCGCTAGCAAGAAGTGTCGCCACCATCCACGACACCGTATAATAACCCCGTATCGCTCTCACCGCTATGATCCTCTGTGATTTCCGCAGAAGAGCCTTGTTACAAGCGGTGAGGGAGTCCACCAAAACGGGTGCTCTGTACAATGCCATAGAGCGCACCACGCGAGAGTATAAACGCCAACAAGATGTTTCCGGCCCTCCTACGTTGGGTAGAAGGTGACCTAAGGCGGCAGCAGCGTTGATGAGCTTCGGACTGAGTTGGACAAAATGCTGCCCGAAGCTCCATCTTCCGTCCAGGATAAGGTCCAGATACCACCTGAGCCTGCACCTTATTCACCGTCCCCTGGACGATGATAGACGCTCCTCGAGGGGGACCTCGGCGTGGACCGTAGAATAGGCCTCTATTTTAGTTACAGAGAACCTCAAGCCCATCATCCCGATTCGATCCACTGTAAGCGACACTCCGACCTCAGCTAGGTGGGCCGCCTCCTGAAAGGTTCGCCCCGTCGCCGTGATGAGGGTGTCGTTCGCGTAGCACAATACTCCCATCGCGGGCAGCGTCGCTGCATTTACAATCACAAGATCGCAAAAATAAACGTACACAGATGTCGACTTATTTCCTTTGCACTTGGTTACCAATATCTAAGATTTTTACGTACCATTTAAAGTAATTGTGCTATTTCGGCGAGATTTACGTTTTTTTTAAATCATGTACTAAGTTGTTGGGGGAGCAAAATGGCCAACTGATGGTAAATGGTCACCATCGCACATAGACAATGGCGCTGTAAGAAATATTAATTATTCCTTACATCGCCTATGCGCCACCAACGTTGGGAACACAACAGTACTGCTGTTTGGCGGTAGAATATTTCATGAGTGGGTGGTACCTATCCAGGCGGGCTTACACAAGGCTAGGGCCTTGTGCTACCAACAAGGAAAAAACCGTAACCATAAAATATTTTAGGTATAATAATTTATTTTAATTTACTCGAATAATTAAGAAATGAGAATATATTATTTACGTAAACAACCAATAATAATAATATATTAAAAAATTCACCGTAAAACAAAAATAGATATGTATGCGTAAAAATACGTACGTCATTAACTCGATACCCCGAGGCAGGCAAAGCCACCCATATTGCAAACGTCAATTAATTAAACAAAAAATATTTCTGAATAACATAAAGCGTCAATAGCGCAATGGTTTTGGGCCGCCTAGCAGGAATGTAAAAACTTGCAGGTTCGATCCTGAACCCTTGTGCTATTGTAGTCCAATCCTAGCACAATCTTTAAGCCTACTGGAGGGGATATTAGGAATCTTAGTAATTACTTGAGCCGATGAAATGGCCCAGTGGTTAGAACGCGTGCATCTTAACCGATGATTTCGGGCTCAAACCCAGGCAGACACCACTGAATTTTCATGTGCTTAATTTGTGTTTATAATTCATCTCGTGTTCGGCGGTGAAGAAAAATATCGTGACGAAACCTGCATGTGTCTAATTTCAACGAAATTCTGCCACATGTGTATTCCTTCCTAAACCTTCTCCTCAAAGGGAGAGGAGGCCTTAGCCCAGCAGTGGGAAATTTACAGGCTGTTAATGTAGTAATTACTTAAAATTACTACAATATATTTTTATAAAAAAGGGAATAATGTCATCTCCTTAGAAAACATGTATGCGTCGGATGGAAATCTGGTACATGTATGCAAATTGGTTCATCAACCTTATTGGGGCAGTTTATGGAATAATGGCCTTAACACCTCCGCAAAATGAACAGCTGTAGGTCATTTACAGTTTTTTTCTTGACACTTTTAGGTACTTTACTTTATAATGGTAATATTCTCAGGGCACATTTCCGCGATGTTCTTCACACTGGCCTTGGTATGACGGACGCTTATATGATGGAGCGAGTCATGGTCGCTTTGGACCGAGGCACGTCCCCATATGTGACCATGTCTACGTTTGCTAAAGCTATGTCGCTGTACCTACGTGGTGACTTAGAGGAACGGATAAATTATGCCTTCACGGTTTGTTACGTTAAACTCTAATGGTAGTATGACAATTTTTATCATTGAAACATGCCTCGTTAGACTTACGGGTAGTTTACGCTGTAAGTCCGTCGTTATAGGTTCGAATCCTGGGTCTGGTCATTATTTTTTTCCTGAGTCTCGTAATAGGCAGTGATAACACTCTCCTGCTTTAACACTGAACTCTAGTGAATTGGAGACACAAGGGACATAACATCTTAATTCCGGTGGTATGTGGCGATGACACTAGCGATGTAAGTAATTATTATTATTTCTTACAGCGGCAGCGGTCGGTGATGAACACTTACCATCAGGTGGCCCATTTGCCGGTCCGTTAACCTATAACATAAATATATACCTAATAATCAGATACTTATGTTCGTATTTACGTAGTTTTTAAAGTAATTTTTAAATGCGAATGCGAAGTCGAGACCGTATAATTTTATAGTCGCCGCATTTTCAAATGACATGAACTGTTGTTTGCTTGCACCTTAGGGCCGTTTTATAAATGTTGTAGACTACACTAGACTTTACAGGTGCATAAAACCTATGGTTCAAATAATTCCATGGTTTAAATACATAATTATATTAATAAAAAAAGTAATTTATAATATAATGTATTTAATAATATTATATTATAAATTACTCTTTATAATATATAATATTTTATTAACCTCGAACAGATATAACCAATCACGAATACACTAATTGAATATTTCCGACCTGAAAATGTCAATGCCTATAAATAGTGATGAAAGCCTGCTGAAAATTGTAAATAATAACAATGAGATTCTACCGCATGTGTATCTGCATTGGAGCCAAGTAGTGAAATTACCTCCAAACCTTCTTCCCAAAGGGAGAATAGGCCTTAGCCCAGCAATGGGATATTCACATGCTATTAAGTTTTATTTAAATAAAAGTCCTACTGAATTGAACACTATTTTTAATTTCGTACTACATTAATTTATCTGCAGAATGTAAACACATAAAGACATTGAGGCAGTGAGACATATCTAATGGTGTATCATATAACAGTGATTGAACCGTTTGATGATTCCTTATATAAAAAAAAACTTAGGCTTAAAAATTAAAACCTAATTTACGGTGAAAAATAGCTGTCCAAAGAGCACGACGTAAAATATTCATCATCTAATCAGTAGACAACTGACATACATTTTAATTTAATATATAATAATCATAGTGACGTTTAGAGTATTCTTGTGCTCTTATGCCTTTGGTTATATTTTGAAAGTGCGGCTACTTATTAATTTATGAAAGTGATTCCAATGATACTAAACTTATTAAGAGTTGAAATTGTATAAGTTTTTGATTGCTGGGTATTATATATTTTTTTTTATTTCAGTGTTACGATTTACTCGGTGAAGGGCATTTGAGGAGGGAGACCATGTATCAATTGATGAAGAAGAGTTTAGCGAAGGCCTCGAGGGATGACGACGTCGAGGAGGCCGTTAAGGTAGTATTTCTAATTGAATATTAAATAAATGATTAAACTTTCAAGAGTTAAATATCATTGGCATTTTATGTCAGATTACCACCTCAGGTAATCCCTTATCAGGTTTGTACCATGTGATGTGAATCAAGTTTTTATGGATCCGATGAGCTCTTACAGCGTAGTTTGAATCAGCACGCGCGGCACTTTTACTAAGCTTTGGTGCGAGCTGACGCCCGATCCTTTTAATCATAGATCATAGAAAGTTAGTTTTAATAAAAAAATTCAATAATCGTGACCCGTCAATAATATTGATATTATGTTAAAAATATATTTCGTGGGCGAAAATAATTATCTTACTAATTGGTCAGGTGGTCTTAATATTTATTAAATATACTAGCGGCCCGGTACGGGCTTCGCTACGTATAAAGTGATATAATACAAAAATGAGTTAGAACATCGATTCATTTCTTAAAAAAATATATTTACTTAATTGCTAGCTATTTAAAAAAATAATTCAAAACATTTGGATAAACAATATTTTTGGTTTTTCCATTTTGATTGTGAATAAACAAACGGCTGGGAGTACCGACTCTGGAACAGGCAACATAAAGTTTGCCGTGTGAAAAACATGATTCTTCCAAATTCACACCACAAACGTGAAGTGTTTGCCCTTGGGCCTTGTTGATGGACATCGCAAATGATAAACGAACAGGATATTGTAATCGTTTGAACTCGAATGGCATATCAGTTTGAATCATAGGGATACGCGACAAACCAAACGTCAAACAAACTTCACCTTTAGATTTACCAGTTAAGATCGTAGCTTCGATCAAATTTGGCAATAACTTTTTCACTGTCAATCTGGTGCCATTGTACAGTTCTGGTGGATTCATATTTCGCAATAATATAATTAAAGAACCAACTTTCAGATTTAAACAGTGCGGTGGCGTACCAACCGGTTCCAATGAATTTAAAAATTCAACTGGAAAGTTCAATGCCTCATCTTGATTCATAGCTGTCAATTGATTTATATGTCGTGAATACACCTGGCAGTTTCTCTTGAATTTGAAAATTAATAGCATTGATATGAATGTTCTTTGGTGCTAAAATGGCGCGTTCTCTTAACCAATCATGATTTATATAATTCTGAAGAATTCAGAAAAATACATTCAATCAATTCATCTATGGATTGCACAATAATACAAAAATTGTTCGGTATAGCAATCAATCCATTGGTCCTGTCGATTTATATTTTGCCATCACCAATTTCTAACAATTGTTTTGAAAACTCATGGGCAGCTGGATCATTTTGTAGGTTAATACGCATATTAATGTTTAGTGTAAATTTTTGTACATATCTCCAAAGAACTGATGACTTCAAACAGGCATTTATTTCATCAGCAGGAGTTGATCGAGGAATGATAGGCAATGTTTGACGAAAATCCCCTGACAGTAATATCAAAGTGCCACCAAAAAGCTGTTGATTACCACGTAAATCTTGCATTGTTCGATTAAATGTTTCTAGTGATTTTTTATTCGCCATTGTACACTCATCCCATAAAATAATTGACGATAATCGCAGAACTTTTGCCATAGCAGAATTTCTCGAAATATTGCAAATTGGAGTTTCAATCAGACATTCAATGGCAACTTTAATGCAGAGTGTGCGGTTCGACCACCTTCTAATAATGTAGCAGCAATTCCCGAAGATGCAAGTGCCAATGCAATTTCCTGTTCCGATCGAATAGTTGCTAAAATCAATGATATAACGAATGTTTTGCCTGTACCACCAGGTGCATCCAAGAAATGCACCTGGTGCTACAGGCAAATAGATAAGGATAGATAGGCCCGTTCTTGAGTTATAAAGTGACAACGAAAAATGCCACTTATTTTTATATATAAGATTGCTAAATGTATTTACGATTTGCAATTTAACTGTCTTAGATGGATTATCCCTCATTTATTTTGAATACATACTAAAAGAAAATTTTATAGGTAGTTAATTAAAACTAATTGCTACACTACGCTAAGTAGCCCCATCTATGTAATTATATTAAAACTGTTGCGATGGCTAGGGGTAACTTATTTCAATGAACTTTACGACATACTTAATTGGAAAAGGTTGCTCAATAGATGGCGGTTTCAGGCTAAATTTGCTGAGGAGTTATCTGAAAATCTACCATGAGACAAAAATTAATAATTTCGATGCTTTAATCGAGGTAGCCTTGTTTTAAAATTAACACGCTAATTGGCCTGAAATTATTTTACAATAATTTCAACAAAACCGACAGTATATTTGGGAAAAATATGTAATTGATTTAATTTATAACATGTTGATTGTTAAGAGGACTACAAGAGCTAAGTGCCCTTGAGAATCGCACGCACACACTTACAAAATCGACAAAAACGGCAAGCCCGTGAACTAAGGGTTAAGCGAGGTAACGAGGTTACGCCCAAATATTCTAATAGATGGCGCCAAACCGAGCGATGTAAGATCAATCATAAATCTCATAAAAAATAGATAGGACAACAGAATTGTTTTTATTTCTTTCGATGTTAGTGAACAAATGATTATAAAATAAAACTGATTCAATTAAACTTACATTATTTTTATTTATATTTTGTATACAATAAAATAGACAGTTAGTTTTAACCTTTTTTTTTCTTTTATTTATATTATTATACCACACTTAGTTCTTATACTAAATATTAAAACATACCAATTTTTAACATTTTATAAAAGTTTGATAATCTATTTATATAATAAAATCGTATATATAATAAAAGTGTTCGAAATCTGTAGTGTAGTAACCGTGGGGTAACATATAGCGTAGTGTTTGTTCGTTTTATTAATATCGGTTCACAAAGAAAAAATATATATTCACTTTAAAAAAAAAAAACATCTAAATATTTACTAGAAAAAGATGTCGTCAAGTCGATTTGGTTGAATCATTGGTTAACTAGGTTAATCATACTAGGTTTAATCATAAATCTCATAAAAATTGATAGAATATTAGAATTATTTGTATTGCTTTTGACTGTTATTCGAAAATGATTAAAAAATAAAACTGATTTAATTAAACTTAAAATATTTTTATTTACATTTGGTACTACAAAAAAAAACATTTAGTGTTAATTTTTTTATTAAAATCTTTTATTTAATATCACTTGTATGAATGAAAGTCTCGATGACAATGCACGATTCATGAATTGCTGCTATATTCAATCCAATATGGCGGACGTTACAAAAAAAATAAAATTTTTGAATTACGTACAATTGATACTTCTAAATATTCTAGTTCTCTGGTTCACAACAATTACATTTTTTTTGTTACAACTTTACTTTTTTTATTATTAAAATTAGTTCATACATAACTTTAATTCCTATTATAAACAAAATCGATAAAATTAAACTCTTACGCAAAGTAGCTTCCGTGTCATTGTTTTCGAGGAACTAATATAAAACAATATCATACCAAACCGAAATGGTTTAATGATTTAAATTATGGATCTTTTTCGAAAGTAGCGGTTACGAAATTCCGAGAGATTTAGCTTTTGAAAAGTTCTGCCGTCGCTTTCTTTATTCTGTAAAAAATAAATATATGTTAGTAATTATATTTTTATTAATTATAAAAGTATGTATTTAAAAAATATGTATCTAAATATGCCCCATAGTAGTTTTAATAAAAAATATCATATTGCTTCGAGTTCAAGGGGATCGAATGTAATCACTCTCAATTGATGTTTTTGTTCGAATCGACGCATTTTGTTCGAAAATAAGAATATCTGATTTTAAAAAAATCTATTGATTTTACTAAAAAAGTGACACAGAGGTATAGTAGTATATTGCTTGTAGAATAATCTGACAAAAGACCAGAATTATTGAATGTATATAAGTATAGTTATTATTTGTTAAAAGATTTTTTTAGAGGTAACTTGGTGATTTTTTTCTATAGTACCAAATTAATTACATTCTGAAGATTATCATATATTTTTTTCATTTGGTTTACTGTATTGGATCATATACTTTTTTGCACTATAAAACTTGCATTTAGCTCGTGTAGTCTCCTTAATTAGATTCTGCGTAGCGTCACTCGCTTTCAATTATATATGTTAAAGCCGCACGTTCTGAGATGATTTTAATAATTCTGCTCTATAACGTACCATTACAAATAATCAAAAACATGCTTTATAAAATGTGAGAAAAACTAATAATTATCACAAATTAAATTATATATTACGAGCTACATTAAACGCCATTGGAAACATTATTTAGAAACCCACTGAAATTTACTAATATTATAGTTTTTTGATACATACAGATTGTATTGCCCATAACGTAATTTTACCTCACGAAACACTATATGTGTAAATCAACGATTAAAAATTGAACCATAAGATTTCACAGAATACTTAATTTACTATAATTCTAAACCAAAAGGAAGCTTTTGTATAACTATTTACAGTCAATATAGTTGATCGAATAATGAATTGAACATTATTACTTAAAACAATTTGAATTAATATTTTAAATATCACTGTAAATAATTGAGTCCATCTTGGTTATACAACCTTCACCTTAACGGGGTGATTAAGTAACACAAATAAATTAAAAAATAAATACCGCCATTTAAAAAAAATGGCGGTATATTTTAATATCAGGCTGTATAAATGTATTCAACAATAGCGAAACAAATTAAACTAAACAGTTTTTAAAAAGCAATTACGTACTTTAACAATTAGATCGGTAATTTGAAAAAAAGTGATACAACTTTGTTTATAACATCTTAATTATTTATTATTGGTATTTCAGATGCATAATATTAAATTGAACATTTTTATTTAGTATATAGATATGTTTATCCCTAATCTAACGTTATGGTTATGATTTTTTAAACAGCTTTCTTAAATATATTCTGCTTGGAATAGAAGCATAAATACTGATTTCTATATTTCTAACCTCATAAATGATGGACTAATTCAATAAATGTATAAATATTTATTAACAAATCTATCCTCTTAAGAGTTAAATTTCTACTTATATAACAGAAGCCTAAAGAACAATTTCCGTTCTAATTTCGCAAATGACGCTCTTCAATACAAATTAATTTACCTCATTTAACCACCCTCTTTAACGTCTGTCTTTTACTCAGACACATAAGCCAAGAACATTAATATCCAAAATTATAATTTTCCAAATTACTTAATCAACTGCCTTTAACATACAAATAAATAACAATTTTCATACTTCTAACATGAAAAATAACTAACTTCCAAACAAACTTTCAACCCCATCAAATCATTTTCAAATCATCGGGAGATGAATGTTAATAATTCCTTTTGTAGTGCTTACCTATGTTCCATTAGGAATTTTTTTTTTGGGTATGCATTGTATTATGCAACAGTCAGTTAATTTAAGCATTGGGCATCTTTTCAGACACATGCATACAGCTGTCATCGACAATAAACCCTCGATGACGTTTTCTGTTTGGCCCGAGCACAGCCTCATTTCCTGTTACTCAATAATTAAACTATAGTACCATGAATGTTTGTCGTATTCTATGCTTGTTTATACTTACTTGTATTATTTCATCTCCACATGATGCAAGAGTGCTGCGAAACAGACGAAGCCCGTGAAAGTATTCCAATTCCGCAAATATTTATTATTATTTCATGTGTATATATAAAAATGATTTTAATAAATAGTACTCGTAATGTTTCATACGTTATTATTTCTCTTTAATATTTTATATGCCTATATCTGTTACTTATACGTATTGGATATATATTTTAAATTAAATTTAAAGATACCTTGTATATCGTTCTTTTATCAGGCATATTAATTATTTGTGCAATGATCCTCGTGTCTGTAAATTTGATGGAGCAAGGTCACAACACATCACAATTGTTTAACTGTTTTAGAAAATACCGTTTTCAGTAATGAGCGAGAGTTGTTTATATTAAAATTAACTTGTGAATAATTATCATATGAATAGATTTTGTTGATGTTTTGATATATTTCGAATTGCTATAAATAAATAAATATTATACTATTTAAATCACTCGCTTTTAAGTAGCCCAACAGAATCTTAACTTCGAGTTTCATTTACTTCTGTCAGTAATTCACGTGTTACTTGTGTTCTACTTCCGTAGCATCACTACGCAAAACATAAAAGTTCGCTTTTTGTAAGCAACATAGCAAATGTCATACTTTATGCTAATCCAATGTAATACTTTCAGAGTATATTATTATAATTGTTTATACTTGTATTTGCCAATTGAATAATCGAATCGGAGTGTGTCTATCGCCGTTACGTCTAGTTTAAAGTATTTTATATAAATATATATTTGTTGTACTTCCATATCTACAGTACGTTTGGTCGATATATTTGTGAAGTTATATAAATAAAGTCTTCTGATTTGAATTGCTAAGTCACCTTGATTTATTTGTAAAGGTATGGAGTGTAGCTGTTAAAAGAGCATTTAGGTATTCATCATCATCATCATAATCATCATCAGCCCACATTCGTCCACTGCTGGACAAAGGCCTCTCCAAATGCACGCCACTGTGGTCTTTCTTTTAGGTATTCTCAACATTTAAATTAAAACAAAATTTTTGTCTTTTATATATAGTATTTTTGTTAACAAAATATCTACCGAATTGCTAATTTTATAATTGTTCAATAAAACGACGTATAGGTTTTAATAAATCTGTCTAAAAATGCAAATTTTTTCAGAGCATAAATAGTAGAACCAGGAGCTTAAAAGAAAAGAGTTCCGCTTTATTCCGCGTTGATGCATTTGAATTTTTATGCAAATAAAATATTACGCGGAACACGGCTAGCTCGATTGATCCTCATAAATGTAATAATTTTTCAGACGAATAAAAAAAGAACTACAAGCTTTTTAAGTGTTAATTTTTATGTTTTTATTAGAATAATTCTAGACACGCTTACTTGGAATTAAATAATAGACTGTGCATAAATTACGTTCTATAGCTTTAAGGAATTTAATGTTAGTTATAAATATAATTGGCAGCTTCGTTAGGTAGTAGTTTAATAATGTTGAAGATCTCGAGGACCTCGATTTAAGCCGCGGATTGGACTAATTTAAACTTTTCGAATTTCTCTTGAGAAATTCTTAGTTATTTTACCTATGCTTCGGAAAGCACGTTCCTGCATCCTTTTTCTATCATTGAAATTGTTGTCCCATCGAATTAAAAGATTGAATAGAGATTTCACTTCTGGATGTGGCTACTTATTTATTAATCAATGACAGAATAAGGTATGATATTTGAAAGAGTTACAGTACTTCGTTTCTATTAATGGCTCTCTGTAATATTCATGTTTCAGCTGTCATCGTGTTTCTGTCAGTTATCGTTTGTTTTAGGAGTGATGGAAAGAGTTGAAAATTTGTAGAAGGTTCATCACATAATATAGAAATGATTACTTTATATATTTAGCAGTTTTTTCTCCGTTATAATATCTAGCTTGTTTAATTGATAGAGCTCCTTCAAGTTTTATTAATGTAAAATGAATCAGTACGTATAGTCTATAATAAAATATTGAAAATATAACCTGTGTAGCTTCTTTAACAGCCGTAACACTTGTGCACGTGGTTGACAGTTGACGTCTGTCCATTGAGCGCGGAGCTTGAGACATGACTTGAATAATTTAAATCGTTGTTACCTTAAATCTATCAGGTTCTGAATAATTTTATTGCCCGCACGTATTAGGTAAAACATCTGTTTGTAAAACAATGGCTTCTATTCGCTCTTAATTTAAGCTCAACTTTTTTTCAATAGGGGTAGTTTCTATCTTAATATAGAAAGCTATAAATGTTGTTTATTTAGGATTTATACTATCACACTACGACTAACGTCGGTAGACTATACTAGTCCATTTAAAGCCAAACACCTAGTCTACTACATAAAATATTTCTAGAGCTGCTGTTGTATTTCAACAAGGCGACAATAAACTTTTGGGGATAAATATCAAGAATAGTGCAATAAAATGTCAAAGAGTCGTCTGAGCTTTGGCGAAAATTGTACTCGAGTACAATTGTACCCGTGAACCGCGAGAGCAACGATATATATTTCTAATAAACAGATTTGCATCACATATTGTCATCATTGTATGAAAAACTGATATTTCTCTTCCCGGAAAATTTTCTTATTTCGCCTCCATGTAATATTAATATTGATATGTACGTTTATTCTATAAACGCAATGTATTTTTAGAAACTAAGCCATACGGATGTATTACTGGGAAATAAAACTTCTTTTGAAGTTTGACTAAGCTCATCAGCAGATTATAGTATTCATTTGCATGGCACAGTTAGAAAACTAATGACATAATTTAATACTTTCAAGTTACGAGATACGAGAGAGATAACTTCAAGTACTTTTTGCATTGATCCAGTTGCATATAATCCCGTAGATATATATACAGTAGAAGTTGCTCTTTGGAAGTTTGTTACTGAAAACAAGTTTATACCATTCATTTGTTCAGTTTGCTCTTTCGTTCAAAGTGACTCGTTTTGACAAAAATAGTCATGAACCTCTTCCTCCTTATATAAGTTAATTCGCTAATTAACCGATCCCAAAAATATAATATATTGACATTTCGAATTTGAATTTATAATTTATATTCGCTTGAGTGAAAGTCCTTCAGACGCTAGGTACCTGATATCTCCTTTAAAATATAATTCTTTTACCGATATATACACTTATACTGTATTTTTGAAGTAGCCCAACAATTCACAGAAAAATAAATAAAGTTCATCTACAATTTCGAGCAGCACAGTCACAATACAGATTGAAATTGTTTGAGAAAAATAGCAATACTTCATGACATAAACGAATATGCAAATAAATATAACCTGTGTAGCTTCTTTAACAGCTGTAACATTCTGTAATATCAGAAGCTGCTCAATTACTTTAAATTTGCTCTACAAACTGACAGATTTAGCTTGTCTTTTTTATATTATCTGCACAGAAATGACCCGTAAGTATTAGTGTTCAATGTGGCCGGAAAAATATCGACGAAAACTTCGAAGGCAAAAACTTTGCTTTGACTTTTACTTTAAGTGTCACTGAAGAAACTGTCCGTTGGATCGTAGCCGTATGTTGAATTTAAGAGCGTAGCGGAGAAAAGCCGCTAAAGTCACAGACATGACAGCAGATGTATAACGTGTACTTGTATTTCTTTCGTCGAATTGCAAAAATACATGAATGACTGGTTTCGAAAATTCTACAGATATATTTATAAAGCTTGTGACGTGTCAGACGGAAAACGATTTTGTTAAAAGAAAATTATAAATACGATATCTTTTTGAATAGGAGAAATTAGTTTAAGTTAGCAGATTCACATGGAAATCAAACAAAGACGGGAGATCACGCATAGTTCTAAAGGTAGAAACAAATCAAATAATTGCCTGATATTAAAATAGATAAGAGTAATTAAAAAATATATTTGTAAAAGTATTATTTTCACAACTACGCTTTTTAGTCTTTAGTCTTTAGAGCTTGAAAAACACAGCGACAGTTTTTTAAATCTGAATATTGGCAATTATTTGAATTTGTTTAAACATATTTTTATTCGAAGGTATTCAAAAAGCGACTGGTGAAACATATTCGATGTTTACTCCTTGTGTTTCGTTCACTTTTGCTGTAAATTAATTGTTTTATAAAATTCAACTAGCAAGTATGTCATACATTCAGGTTGCATAGAAGTAATTTATTCAAACATGTATCGGGTCACTGACCCGTATAGTGCGTTATGCAATTCCAAACGTATTTGGGTCGGACATGTTCATTCATAAGAGAAAAAATCATTGTAAGTGTTTAGTCAAGATACAAATATGTTTTGATAAATATTTCATAATTCTGGAGTTTTCTAATGGGGAATTAAATCAAATCTAATAAAATTATACTTTATTCAAGTAGGCTTTTACAAGTACTTTTGAATCGTCATTTAACAAACTATATTAAGTAAAACTACCACCGGTTCGGAATGTAGATTCTACCGAGAAGAATCGGCGAGAAACTCTTTTTCAACATCTAAAAATATTGTCGTGTTTGTTAAATACAGTTATATATGTATGTTGTATATCCTGCCTGGAAGTCAACAATCATTCACTCCACGCTTTTTCTGAAGATTCTGTATATTATTTGAATACATCTTTATTTATTTTTTAGTCTATACTAATGTAAGAGGAGGTATTTATGTAAAGCCTAATCGAAACAAAAACTACTAAAGCAATATACATAAATTGTATACCAGAAGATGCAGAGCGTTTTTGATAAGGTTTTTTTGTATAATATTATAATATGAGTAACACCGATTCGTAGTTTCAACCGCTTTAAAACAAGACTATTAATGTGACGAGCCTTAATGTCATGTTCTTTAATATTTCTCGTGCATCGAAATGGTAAATGTCATGATATATTTATATGTCGCATCAGAATCCAGAGCTAATTTTTGAAATGTCAAATCAATATTACAAAATTTAGCGGCAATAATAATTCTCGAAAAAATTTAAATATCGACGAAAAACCAACCGGATTTTATGTAGCCGAGGTATCTATTGACTACCGGTTACCTTATATTTACGCAGCATTACTTCTTTCTTTCGCTAATTTTAAAAATACTGCGGGTATTTTCTAATTGAAAGACTAATTCACTAAGTTTTATTCTTGCACAATAGCTACTGTTAAGATGATAATTGCAAACAAAGTTCCAACACAAGGCTCCTACGGCATGCATAGCATGCAATGAACAGAGTTATATAAAAATGCAGTTTTAAAAAAAATACTGCGAAACACAATTTAAATCTGCGACAGAATAGTTTGCTAATATTATTATAGTCCGTGCGAAGCTGTGGCGAGTCGCTAGTAAACAGATCAATAAAGACTAGCCAGACTTAAGAGCGTAGTTTGTAAGCGTGGAAATTTATTTTAGAACACACACATAGGTACTTTCCAATAATACAGTTGCATTGTGCAGTGTATCGTACGCATCCCCGGAGACAATTAGTTGCTTGTTTTAGGTCCAACGAATAAATTAAATTTTCATTGCGCGTTCATAACGTAGGATTTATAAAAATACATTTAATTACGAGTAATGTATTAGCTATAAGGTTGTCACTCGCAAACATAATTATAAATTATTTGTTAGCATAGGGTGCGGTCAGAGTGCATTAAGATGCCTCATATACATTATGATTTTTATTGATTCTACTGCTCTCCTCTAACTAAATAATTATTATTTTCTGGATATTTTAAGGTTGGTAGGTATAACGAAGTAGGGCGTTAAGACACATCACTTACTTAAATTTTATAAATAAAAATAATGGAGGTAAATATTAATCAGTTTTTTTTTTAATTAACTAAAAACTAAAGACAAAAATCTTCTTAGTTAAACAAGTCAATTAAAATTATTTTATATTACACAAATATCACGGGGGCGGCCCGTTGACGGTATCTGGTCATGAAAGGTACTAACTAAGTATAGCATCAGTACAAAATGGAATGTACATCAACCGTTTTTGCTTAGCACTATGCACTATTTTAATTAAGCATTTAAATAATTAGGAATTAAGTAGACGAACTAAACGACATGAGTTATGGGTATGAGTTGGCGTTTGTTTTAAATTTCGTATTAAGAGAAAAAAATAAGCAGGATAGTGCAAAAATTACATAACATTTAGGTACATTCAGGTATTCACTATGTTCATCCTTACAATTTTGTACTTTTAATTCGACATTAGGGGAAGTGGTTACCCTTCGTACACTTTTCAGATTTTTTTTTTACTAAGTGATTTATTGTCGTATTTACCTAGTTTATGTGCTTAAGTGTAACAAATATATTATAGTTTGTTATAAAAAAGTCCAAAACTATTATGACAAAAGGTTAAAGGGTTATAGGTTTTTTCTACATAAAATATTTGTCCGAATGTACCCCACGTATTGGTATGGTAGGGGTACGTTCGTACAGTAAATGCGGTAAATTCGTACGCCATGGGGTAGATTCATACAGGGTAATTAAAAAGCCAATTAAAATAGTTAAATTTTGATTAATTATTACAAAAATATTTATTTATCAAAGAACTAACTTAACAATATGTGACTTGACTAATAGTCGATAAATCTTGAAAAGTAAAAATTAACAATTGCATCCCACGACACTCGCGCCCCACCCTTATACTAACTTGTCTATGTGTGCGTAGACGATTCGCGAAATTATAAGAGTCGGCTCGAAATAAAAACTGACGTGCTCCCACCTTGGGCTCTGGGGAGGGACTGAAAATTTATTGACAGCGATGTCGAATAATAAGTCAAAACCGTCAAATTATTTTCTCCATACTAAAAAGTATGGACGACGAATGACAAAAAGTAAGCAATATTTAAATAAAAATTACTATAATATTGTGTGATATAACAGAAATTTAACACGGTGAACTTATTATTTACACTTTTGTGTCCCCATTTAACCAAAAATACATGTATAAACTAGCAGCTAAATAGCTTAAAAAATGTTAATAGAAAAGGTCGATTTCAGTGTTTGGAGTGACGTTGACGATGAATTTACTAGGTTATTAATACAAATTTTATAAATATCATCCGGTGAAACTTGTGATCTATCTATTAAGATACTGAATGTTTTTTTTCATCCATAATCAATGCTCCAGTTTTAAGATATTTTGAAAATAGTAAGCGCTATTTTGGCGTTCCGCAAGGACTGTCCTCTTAAGAGCTTTGTGTATTTGATATTGAAAGATATTGTTGCTTATTTTTAAAATAAAAATGTATTTATACAAGAGTTTTTCACTGAACTAAGATTAATCGTATGAAGTGGAAATCTATTTCAACTGTCGCGATAAACAGTTGTAGGTTTCTTTCATTGCTGTACATTTATTACAGCTTACGTTCTACACAATAACATTTCCCGCTATTACATTATGTAGGAGTCGTAATGCATTTAATTTTCTTTGTTGAATAAATATATTATATAATTCTTACACAACAAATAAATTACGCTTCTTTCGTGTAGATAATAGTGTATTATAAAACTGAGACACCCAAGCGACTGAAACTGTCGAAGTTGGCTGCGTTTAAACAAAGTTTAGAGATTATTCTACTCCGCTGCTATAGTGCGAGTTGGCATATAATAGACACACACTTCTGACTGAATGTTTCCAACACAAGCTGGCTTCACTGATTAAGAAAGATAAAACTCAGTGGTTTAGGCCCATTTTTTTTTTCGCCGGTTAGTTGTTTTTCATCTTTTTTTCCCACATGATTGGTATGTGGGAGTAGTCGGCACCAAATTCACTGGAATATCCACCACACACACTCCAAATATAATATCAACTGAGTTATAACTGTTCATAATATAATACATTCGTCTGTAAAATATCCAAGTTACTCGACATTATACCATATTCTTTGGGATATTTTTTTTTTTTTTTAATTTATTTATGGCATAGGTTAGCGGACGAGCATATGGGCCACCTGATGGTAAGTGTTCATCACCGCCCATAGACAGTGGCGCTGTAAGAAATATTAAGCATTCCTTACATCACCAATGCGCCATCGACCTTGGGAACTGTTATATCCCTTGTGCTTGTAGTTATACTGGCTCACTCACCCTTCAAACCGAAACACAACAATACTGAGTACTGTTGTTTGGCGGTGGAATATCTGATGAGTGGGTACCTACCCAGACGGGCTTGCACAAAGCCCTACCACCAAATAAAGTGCCAAGTATATTTCTAATTCTAAGCGATGATATGTTTTTTACAGGAGTTAGTTGATATTATGCTTAAGCGAATGGATGTTGACCTGGATGGTGTTATCAACTTTCAAGACTTCCACACATCAGTCGTGAACACGCCCTCATTGCTCGAGAGCTTGGGTTACTGCCTCCCAGAAAGGCCAGCGGTCTTTTCATTTCTGACAACTTGGTGTCCCACATGGGGCAAAATGTAAACCATACATGTCAAACAAATAATCCCTTGGTAAACAATTAATTTTGAAATATTTTGTTTATTTCAACCGTACAATAAAATTAACCATAAGTTTCATTTCGATTACTGTGGATATAATATAGTTTTTGAATATGATATAATTAAGATTTGCATAGAAAATGAGTTTGTGATTATTTTTATCCATTTTATGATTTATTATTTCTATCTGAAGAAATCATTTAATTATGAAGTACTATTTTGTTATAACAATGTTATATTCTAGATCTCATTTCCTGTGATATCGAAATAATACTTGTTTTGATATAATTTTTGTTTAATTTCAGTTTTTGTACGAACGGATGGTTAAAGACAAGATTTCTGCAGCATGCAATATATTTTTATCCCATTAGATCCCCAGATGACACCATATTTTTAGCCGATAAACATTTTTTTATAGTACTTTTAGTTGGACAAGCAAATGGGCCGTCTGATGGTAAGCGGATGGTAGCTCTGTAAGAAATATTTAAATTTCCTTACGTTGCCAATGCACGACCCGTCTTGGGAGCTAAGATATTATGTCACTTGTGCATGTTCACAGAGAGTCGGCCTAGTCAAATTTATAAGGATCAATATCAAGGATGTTTTCATAGAATTTATTTAATTTAGATTGCCGTGTGGTGACTGCCAACCACGGGAAAAGGCGTCCCAAGGGAATATGTTATAATAGCAGCGTATCTAAGAGTACTTACCCGCCTGCCAAGCGTGGCGATTATGGCATATTTGTTTGGCAAATGTAAAACGCAACTAAATCGCAGCCGCTACTCCTCGGCAGTCCCACTATTTCCAGTCTTGGTGACAGCTATGGTAATGGTGGGACAGGAGATGCTAAGAACCCTCGGCAGAGACCGTGTTACCAAAACCGATGGCTAATGGCCCTGGCAACATATATAGGTCCAACTTTAAGAAAGAGGTCAAACGCTGAATCCAACTAGGCCAGGCAGCGTTCGAGAATCTACGTTACATCTTCTCGTCCCAAATTCCAAAGTATCAAGTCTTCAACCAGTGTGTTTTGCCAGTGATAACTTACGGAACAGTGACGTGATCGTTTACTAAGCGCCTCATAAAAAGGCTCAAAGTCACGCAAAGAGCTATGGAGAGGGCTATGTAGAATCGGTTCTACGAGCTATGTGTCCCGCCAGCAGCCATTGGGACATAAAAGTTCTCGAGTGGCAAATACAAAACGAAAAACGGAGCGTGGGCAGACTTCCTACAAGGTGGATTGATGATCTGGTGAGGGTCAACTATCAAACTATCAATCCTTATCAATTTTCATTCATATTCATTTTAAATATTATAATCTTAATGTGCGTGAAATAATTCAACGTTTCTTAAGATACCAATGATTTAGTTTAATATGAAATCGGTACAACTTTTTTAGCATATATGTATGTAGACTGTAGGTCTAACCTTCAATTAAAAAGTGGAATGTATTTGAAATAATTTATAGTTTCGTTAAAATACACTAAATGCGGTAGTTATACCGCAAGCGTTAATCTCTCTGATTGGCTGAGTAATTGGTTGGTACCAGAAATAATAAAGCTAAGTGACTTCTTGAATGCTTTAACTTCAATAATGTTTCTTACTCAAGATAAGATTCATTTATATTTAATTTATAAATACATTTTAAGAATTACTTATTTATAGTATAGTTTAATTAAAAAAGGAAGATGCATTTGTATGTATAAAGGTGTTTTTAATGTATTTCCTTTCTTTACTTAATACATCAATGGATACCAAATAGAGCAGAAAACGATAATGTAGAGATATTCTGTAATAAGAAACTCACCGCAGAACACGAACGTAAAATGTCAGAATGTGATATGCGACATTAACTATAATAAATATGATACTTATATGATACGCATATCAAAACGGCGTATAAACATAAGTCGGTTGTTAACATTTAATGAATGAGATACGAATTCTTACAGAATCGCACCAATGAACTGTTTTGTCTGCGCCTATTTATAGATGTGTGTGCGTTTCTACATTATGTTATTAAACTTGCAATGTTAGTTAGTTTGTTTAGATCTCATTTTACAAGCTGAATTAAAACTACTTCCTCTTACCACATGGCGTTGAAAGTTTATGTGTTGGGTTAATTCCGTTGATCATGCGGTTTCTTGCGAAGCATAACCTGACTTTGGGATTGGCTCTAGGTTCGTTGACCATTGAGTAGTTCCGTTGTATAAACAATAAATATTTGGAACGCAGTTCTTTTACGTGGCTTACGGTAGAGTGAAATGCTATAAATTGTCTAGTTAAGGAAAAACCTTAAGCTTTCGCCTTTTTCTTTTTATCTCTGTTTAATTTTATATGTACGGTTTTATTTTTTTATGTATTATTTTTTAATTCATACGATTTTTTTTAATAACAGTTTAATTTCTTGCTATTTAATTATTCTCAAACGTTGTTAATTTATCATTGTGTCTTTCATTTAACAGATAATTTACAGCGTAAGCGAAGTTTTATTTATATAAATTCTATTGTTGTGCTTTTTGTATATGCTTTTATTGTCCATGACAAAAGTATTTTTAAAATTAATATTAAATATAAATAAGTATTTCTGAAATTAAATAATCGTTGGCATACTAACCTACTAAATTTCTTAAGTAATATTTTGTTGAAAGTAAAGCCACTCCATACCAAGTATTCACCGTATAAAGACACATTGGTACTTTAAGAAATTATACAAACTCCATCCATTACGTTACTGACCGTCGCCATGCTATCTTAAATGTTATTTCCCATGTGATTGTTACACTGGCTCAATCACTTTTCAAACCGGGTTTTCAAAACAGAACTACATATTGTGTATTATTACGAACACTTCGTTTGTTTGTACAAAATGTAACAGATCGACTTGGATATTTTTTTTTGTATTAGACAATATATACAAGACAAACTATTTATTGATTTTTTTTATAAGTCAATTAAAATGCCACTGGGCTAAACCGTGTAGAGATGCTAATATACTCATTTCAATTAAAAGAGATTACACAAAATCGTTTCAACCCATATAACCTATTAATAAATAAAAGCAATCGGAAACATCATGGACATTAATCTTATATCTGTGATTACTAATTAACCACGAAAAAGAACAAGAAGGCAGCGATATTACGTAAGAACTCATTTGTGAAATGTTTAAAACCGACGTACGGTGATAAAATACTTTGATAAGTATACCATACATTTAATAATTATTATACACAATATTATTATATATAATGTTATTTCACAATCGTATTATGTGATGAGTTGCGAGTGTTTTTCAAGTTGCATAAGTGAATTATACTGTTAAATAATTTCCGTAGCTGTGCTGGAATTGTGGAATTTGTGTAATAATTGTAGTGTATTAGTTCATAGCTTATTCTATTTGTTAAAATGCACGACTCTACTGCTGTTCTTGCGTGTAACTGTGACATTACAAAAAACCGAGATACTCTTTGACATTATCAAACTTATCTTTGCAATTCATTTCAAGCAATGAGCTTATTGGGTCACGCTACAAAGTAATCGTTGATTTTAATTTTTTTTAATTTTTTATAATAATAATTTAAGTAACTATGCGTGGATGTCAATCAAGCTTATTAAATGAAAGATTTAGTTTCCATGTGCCGTAGGATATATGCAATATGTCCAATGTCTATATTAAAATATTTTAGTTCTAATATATAGTGGCTATACTTATTTATAGGTATATATATATATAGTTAATTTAATGGAAAGGCGGATCGGCTAATTGGCCATCTGATGAGAAGTGATCACCACCGTACACAGACATTGGTATTGTAAAAAGTAGTAACAATCCGCTGTAATAAATCGCCAATACGCTGCATACCTTGGGAATTAAGATGCCACGATCCTTGTGTCTAAAGATGTACTGGCTCACTCACCCTTCAAATTGAAACATAAAAATAAGTATTACTGTTTGGCAGCAAAATATGTGATGATATGTCTATCTAGACAGGCATGCAGAAACTCCTACTACCAAGTAAGTAAGAATATTAGTGTCTATATTCGTGGGATAACGTTTGTGAACCGAAAATTTATTCATATGAGTTTATTCAAGAATAGCATCGGCATCATGAAACTTTTATCATCATTTTTACAAATTGAAAATCGAATATTTCAGGCCACGATCTCAGTGAAGTGATCGTAAATCACTCTTGTGTCCTCCACGTAGGGTTTGTACATTTATCACCAATATACTTAAAATTACGTTACGAATATTGTTGAATTACTGATACAACTGACCGTTACAACTCAAGTCCAGAACCCTTTGATATAGTAATGAATATCTATTAAATGAGTTCTATAAGAGTGACCCTTATATTATTACGGTGGCGGAAAACTGACACACCAGGAAAATTAAAAATTGGTCTATCATCATACAGAAAGTGTCAAAAAATACTGCCATTTTTTTGCAAGTTAATAATAATACTCCCATTATTATTATTAAAAGAATTATTTATTAATTATACAACATAAGATAATACTAGGATTAAGTTAAATTCGTTATTCCAAAGATTATTTATTCAGAACATCCAACAGAAGTCAAAGTAAAATAAAAAATAAGTTAATTGCACTACTAATTATAGCATATTACGATTTGCTAAAAATATTTTGCTGAGTTTAATTTGAAGTATCATAATTTAAAATTATATATTAATACCGGTTCGCGGGAGAACTCGAATTACTACACAGAATACAAGTATAAAAATAGAGCGTCGATATAAATCGGATTTTAACATTTCGCACGCTTAATAATCGACTGACCAATTACGTTTTAAGGCCAAAGTGAGATATGCAAACAGATACGATTTATAACAACACCATCTATCTAGCGATCCCAGAATTTTTACGATATCCTATTCCTAGACTGAGTAAGTCTGCTATGTTTGTCTCTTTCACTCGTACAAATTTTGACAGGGCTTGTAACGTGACAGTGACATAAACCATTATGCGTCTGAGATGTCGACAGTCAAATCGTGTTATTTTTATGATATATTGAGTCTGTCTATTGTCAAAATCTCGGGAAGATTTTCTTTCAATTATTTATGAAGCGATGACCGATTGTTTATTAGGGCAGCTTAGACACAAAATGTCAAATTATACTATGTTTTTTTCGAGTTTTAGGTCTGTTTTTTATTAAAACGTGTAAATCATTTAAGTGAAATGATGAGTTGCTTTTTGTTAATTATATTTTATATTTAGTTTTTGCTAACTATTACAGTCATATTTATTGATGTTACTAACAGCATTTTTATTGCAACTGGAAAAACATTGGTTGATTGATATATTGATAGGTTGATTGAATAAAAAATATGTAATAATTAATATGAAAAAATAATATTTATCAAATATAGACTCATAACATAAAGATTTTTTTTTATTAACAATCAATAAGATCAAATAAAAACAACAATAGGTATCATCAACAGAACAGAAATATAAAATATATTTTATTAATATCTGAACGTATCTGAACCACGAAATTTTAAAACATTTAAAATTGTAAATAATAACAAAATTTCTTCAAAATGACATTTTAGTATCAGTAATTACTTAATCAACGATTCTTACAATACATCGTCTTATGTATTAATAGCGTAACCTAATTATTGTCCCAGTGATTGTGGCATTTTGAAGAGCTCCGATAATTAAAGTGGATTATTGATTGCACTTTACTAAATTGTTACAATTTAACAAAGAATTAATTTTAGAGGCTGTACTACAAGGAAAAAAATGAAGAACGTAAACGAAAATTGTTTTCGACCAACTCCAATTTTTACTACTAAACTAAACTAATGTAAACTATTTGACATAAAAAATTTCATATTATGAAAATGTAGATGAGTGACTTGCAGTTTACAATAAAATGAAATCAAAATAATCATAGGTTCAATCATAGGTTTCGAAATACTTAAAAAATCTTTTGCATAAACGCCAAATTTCGCGGGAGACCCACTAGTTTATTATATCACGCTATTTTCGTTGAGATATAAGTAATAAAGTCAGACAAGTTGTGAATGACAAAACGGTTTTGCGATTTCCCAACAAACGTACTTTATTAGCTCAGTATTAGTAACTATTAATAGTAAGCGTGCGATTTAATAAAATCTATTTCTTTAACAATTAATCTTTTCAAATTTCTCCCGTACAAAAATACAAATATTGTAAACTGATTCCATAATTACGCAGGAAAAATCATCATAATAAAAATTAATAAAATATATGTTTCCATACATCATATCTTGGGTTTAAATCTATACCTTAAAGTTTGTTTAGTTTATTTTATGAGTAAATAGTTAATCACCGCTGACGAAAATAAGAGTAAACTATTCTTTATGATACATTACACTTCATAAGTATTAGTAAATACGTATATTGGTTGATCTTCGTGCAGGTCTACCTGGGTGGGTAATCAGTGAATCAGCCATGCTACAAATATCAATACTTTTTATTATTGTGTCCTGGTTTAAAGGGTGAATGACCCGCTGTAATCGCACGTACAAGGAAGGTAGGTTTTATATTTCATAGTCAGGACACATTAACGGCTTAAAGAGGTTTTACAACGAACGACCTCGTATATAGTCATCCTACTATATATCATTATGATAGTATACTTTTTTTTGTAATATTATAAGCTTAACAAATACATTCGGATTAATATTATATTCATTTATATAATAAATAATTAAAATTGTTACAACAAAAGATCAAAAGAAATAATGATGATTTGTATAATAATGATTATCAATGTTCGAAGTCTCAGTAGTCGAAATTCGTACGTCATCGATATTAAAAATTTGAGGAAAATATTTGTGAATATGTATATATTTTTGAAAATATATTTTCTATCCGTTTTTTTTAAATAAATTCATTGATAACAATAAAAATGTTCAACCGCTATAAACAAATACATGAAAATAATTGACCAATATAAAAATGGGAGAAAAATGTACTAAGCTGTTTTGTTTTCGTCTATATTTATTTAAATATTAAGCAAACTTCAACTTGTTCGAACTTCATTTGTTTTTTAGCATTCGGATAATTGATCATCATATGATCAATGAACGGTGAAGATATCAGACTTCTTATCCCGATGAAGTGCATTAAATATTTCACGGGAACATTGATTATTTCAATTTTTAAAAATGCTGTAAGAAACTATTGCCTTAGTAATAATTTAGACGACTTCAATTAATTTCGTTATATATTATATATATATATATATATATATATGTATTAAGTATAAGTATTACTGTGTAAATATTTGTAAGTTTATGAATGTGCCGCCTAACCCGATGGTTTAAAAAAAAAACGTCTCAGATTGGGTTGTCGGGAAGAGATGGCTAATTAGCCATAAGTATGCCCATTGTACAACACATAAAATAATTTGTTATATTTTTTTTATTTCGATCATTATTTCTATTTTTGTTTTATTTTTTAAGATTTCTGTATTTTTATTTGTGGTGTACAATAAAGTATATTTAAAATTAACAATAAGAATATAAAATACAGTAAAAGTAAAGGGTAGTACTCATTATAATACAAGCTTTCATTATTATAACAGAAATTCTATTAGTATTCTATTCTCATAATAGTTTGTGATATAACGATAATCGACGGCGGCTATTGTATCGAACCGAACCGACCTAGTTTCCTTTAAAGCATTTGTAATATTTTTAGTCTTATAAAATATTGAATGAATGTAAATTTAAACGACGCTAGCTTTCAAACTGCATTCGTGAACTATGATTGGAGATATTTAAGTTTGTTATATAATTAATACGTTATTTTATTATTCATAGTATATTAGGTGTTATTAGATACGTAGTATTATCGCTGTTGCCTCTATTTTTTAAAAAGTAGCCCGAAAAAAAAGTTTCATCCTTCTAACTTCAAAATGACGGACTTCCAAACAAATTTTCAATAATTATTTCACCCCCTTAGGGGTAGTATATCCAGAAACTACTTTTTATCGGCAGCCCAAAAATGAAGTTACATGAATCTAACTTCGAAATTGACGGGCTTCCATACAAACTTTCAACCCTTAGGTGTAGAATAATTTCCAATATCCCTTTTTTTGTGAATGTCTACTCAATAAAACGATCTCGCCAAATTTCATGGCCCTAACTTTAATATTTTACGCTCGGCGATGATGAATCAGTCAGTCAGGTCATGTTATTACATAAGTATAGATTTAAATTGAATAAAAGCCGTTCGCTGAACACCCTCGTACTTACTAACTTACTGTACTTAGTTAAGAAATAATTAAAAAAATATATTCAGAAAAGAAACAAAACTTATAATTTAAAATTATTATTAATCTAAATTAAATTACGATATGATTAGATATCTTAAAAGCAGAAAGCAAAGGAAAAGAAAGCAGTTTGCCGAATACAAACGTTCCGTAAGGAGCCGACCACGCATCTGAACCACGCGGCGTGCTACCTCATAGCTTGTGATAAGACTGTTGATAAAATATTGACATATCGCAATATCGATATTATTATTTTGAAATATCGTTATTTATTACTAATAGTATTTTGTACGATGTATGGATAGTTTGATATTGAAATGTAGATGTCGATAGTCGATAAAAAGTTTCGTTATTTATTTAATCTACAAAATTCTTCTGTAAACTAAGTAAACTACTTTTTTATCTATTCCTAGTTTATAATCAATCTTTTAGTGTCTAATAATTGTAGTAGACAAACAGCTGAACATATAAATATATACATTTATAATTTAATTCGTTTAATAAATTCACTGGACTATAACCTGTGTAATCATTTTTGAGCTGACTTACGATTTTTTTAAATAACTCTTAACTCTTTAACAAACTCTTTGTTTATTGAAATACCGTTTTTTTATATCTATATATCGCACTCCGATATCATGATATATTTAAATAATATCGATATAATATCTAAAATCCAATATTAAAAAAAAATATTGATAGCTCTAGCTAGTATACGAAATTATCTTCAAACTGTGATAACTCCGAAGATATTCAATAAAATCTAATGATGTACGGGCAATTTTTTTTTTAAATAAAAAACTTCAATAAATGAATACCATATTTACATAAAAATTAATACCATGTTTTTCAACATCTTCACAAATGATGCATTATTTTCGAATAAATTTAGAACATAAGACATGCCATCGTGCACTTTCTTTACAAATCTTTAAGAAGAACAATTCTGTCATACATAATTATTGCGTAACTTTAACCGTTTACGCAGCGTACGCAATATATATATATATATAGCTCTCAAAAGGTATCCAATTTTCCAGTTTTCATAACATTTTTCATCGATGCGCCGTCGTAACGTGATGTTTTTATATAGCTTAGGACCTTTCTCGATGGCCTTTTTGCTTCACTATCGATAAAATCTATTTACATGTTGGTGTACAATCATTACAATATTTATTACAATAGAAGTGTTGGAAACGGTCAACTGGCAGTATAGTTCGACAAAGAGTATTTCAGTATTTTACCTGTTTCAGAAATAGCCCGAAAGCTGTGCAACCGCTTATTTACCTTCTTTTCGTGTTGGTGTTGATTATTGAGCCGAGATGACCCAGTGGTTAGAACGCGTGCATCTTAACCGATGATTTCGGGTTCAAACCCAGGCAGGTACCACTGAATTTACATGTGCTTAATTTGTTTATAATTCATCTCATGCTCGGCGGTGAAGGAAAACATCGTGAGGAAACCTGCATGTGTCTAATTTCAACGAAATTCTGCCACATGTGTATTCCACCAACCCGCATTGGAGCAGCGTGGTGGAATATGCTCCATACCTTTTCCTCAACGGGAGAGGAGGGCCAGCAGTGGGAAATTTACAGGCTGATTATTAAGTTATGTTATGTTGATTATTGTGGGCCTTTTATGATAAAACTAGGTACCCATAGAAATGCCGAACTATATAAAGCCCATGTGTGCTTGTTTGTGAGTATGGTGGCTCGTGCTGTCCACTTAGAGTTAGTCTTAGAATTAACAGCAAATTTATTGCTGCTTTAAAATGTTTCTGTAGCCGTCGAGGTGTGTGTACGGATGTGTTTCGTGATTGTGGTCGAAACTTTATAAAAGCGAGTAAAATGTTGAGTGAATTTTCTGTTTTTGTGTAATATTGCAAAAACCCGTCTGGGTAGGTGTCACCCACTCATCTGATAATCTGCCGCCAAGCAGCTTGGTATTGTTGTGTTGCGGTTTGAAGGGTAAATGAGCCAGTGTAACTACAGGCAAAACGTACATAACATCTTAGTTCCCAAGGTTGGTGGTGCATTGGCGATGTAAGGAATGGTTAATATTTCTTACAGCGCCATTGTCTATGGGCGGTGGTGACCTCTTACCATCAGGGGGCCCATATGCTCGTCCGCTAACATATACCAAAAAAAAAACGCTGTTAAGCATAATGTTTATCATGTTCGGCAACGAGAGGACTATGCCAATGATAGCCGACGAGTCATGGAATTGAAGTCTATGTTTGCGCCATATTCGTGGAAGAAGATGCCGTCTACCTTGTGCAAGTACAATATGTAGTTGTACTGAAGCAGCCGTGTCCAGTAAACATATGCGTCAATCCGGAACCACCAGCTCTACTTCTAGGATCTAAAGAAAAAAAAGTGAATTAACAAATACAAAATACAATATTGTTATGTTTATTTTACTAATAAATGATTAATTCAATGAACAAATCTAATCAATAAATATGTACTATACTGAAACATATATCAGTTAACGAGTTCTAGCTGATCAATGTGCCAATTGTAATATTTATTTTAATTTTTTTGTATGTGAAAGATGCGCTTTGGGCATCTCTCTGTCATCTCTTTTTCTCCCTTCTGTATGCGTAGCGCGTTTAATGTGAAATTCGATGCTATTTAACATAATAATAAGATAATTTTATTTATTCGTTTTCTATATTACAAATTCTGCCAGGTTTGGTAAATTGTTATTATTAGCTGCAAATAGGATTCCACAGTAATGCCAACTAAATTACAAAAATAATTTCACTCTCGAAAATCGGCCCTAATTCGGACCTGTAAGTAGGAAACTTAATAGTACACATACATATTATGAACATACGTTCACACAAAACTTTAGTATTTGTTCTTTAACTTTGTGACTCAAAAACAACGAAACATTATCGTTTTAAATAGCAATATTATTTATAGATAATAAAATATTCCGAACGAAATGGCTATAAAATCGCTAAGATGATTGAATATTCAAGTCGATTCGGTAGAAGTCGCTTGAACGAAAGATCGATATGGAAACCGCAAAGTTGTTTGTGGCATATGTTGCCGAATGCTTGCACGATAAAATCCCGATGCTTACGTCGTGAGCGATTTCAAAAACTGTTTTATTAGAATACATCTCACGGGTACTGTTTCAACTTAAATATAACGAGATCTTATTCAGCACGTCTGGGTCACCGACTGGCTACTTAGTGGACCGCCAAATATCGATATATCATTATCGTTGTTCTGTTTAATGGGTGGGTAAGCCAGTGTATCTGTAGTTCCCTAATGAACGTAATTTCTTAGTTGCTTAAGTTGGTGGCGCATTGGTTATACAAGGGAATGTTAATATTTCTTACAGTGCCAACGTCTATGGGCGGTGTTGATCATTTACTACCAAGTGACCAGTAATAATAATCATTCTTAAATCGTATTCTATTAGAGCCGATATGACTCAGTGGTTAGAGCACGTACAATTAACTGATGATTGCGGTTTCAAACCCAGGCGAACACCCCTAAATTTTCGTATGCTTAATTTTGTTTATAATTAATCTCGAGCTCAGCGGTGAAGAAAACGTCGTGAGGAAACCTGCCTAATTTCAACGTAATTCTGCCACATGTGTATCCACCAACTCGCATTGGAGCAGCGTGGTGGAATATGCTCTTAACCTTCTCCTCAAAAGGGAGAGGAGGCCTTCGCCCAGCAGTGGAAAATTTAAAGGCTGTTACTATTATTATATGATACTATTAGTATATTTAAGTACTAATAAAGACTTTCATGTTTGAGAATGTGAGGTGATTTTAATATGAAGAAATCTAGATGAAAATAATTTTTGATACACAAGTATTTAGCTTATTTTATCGTACAAGGCAACGCTACAAGTCCTATTACCTACGCGAATATTGTAAGCTCAATATACAAAGAAATTAGCTCGTTTAATATTCAATAATGTAGCTGTTAAATAATAATTAAAATAAAAGTTAAAATTTTAAACAGGTGTAAAAATGATTGTTTTGCGTACAAAGAAAAATAACGCTTTATTAAATTCAATTAGCGCTCAGTTGCCGTCAACCATTCAATTCGTTTGTAATGTCAAGTTCACGCCAACTTGAATTAAAAACAATTTAAATGGCAATCCTTTTCAGATGCCGCTCCATTCCATACATTAATTGTTCAATAAATATAAATTGATAAACAGAAACATGTGAAAATTCAAGGTAATTTTAATAACAAATAGCCTTTAAAAGCTTCGTACAAAAAAGTTGAGCCCTGTTTCAATTACCCTTTTTAGAGGGAACTCTGATGCATTTCTTGATACGGGTAAAAGCTTATCAGAAAGAAATTTATTCTTAATAAATATATACACATATGTTCATACGTGGACTATCATTAAAAAATAAAGTTTTTATGCAACAATTATGGTAAAAATAGTATGTTGTATTAAAAGGAATATTTTTTCTTAGGACGTTTATATTTATTTGAAACTGATGAGAGAAAGTTTAAGGTCGAAGTAGAATATAAGATTATGCAGGAACGATACGGATAATAAAACATCACATATTCTGCTTAGTGAAGAGAGATTCTATTCCCCCTTTTTTTCAGAGAAGAAAGAGAAGAGGTTCACTCAATTCCTCACTCACTTTTTTAACTGGAAGACAGCAATCTCTCGGAAGAATATCAAGCTAGTGACTTCGAATTCGCACAAATCTTTAGCTATCCTCAATGTCACCATATAATGCCATATTGAGAACTGGAAAAGGAACTGGAGTTATATCTCAGCGGGACGATGTTATTTCGCCTACAATTTCATGTGAATTTTATTTTTATCAACTTTATTATTTAACGATTAAAATCATTCAATACTGAAATGATAAAATAGGGAATCTTTATAATCTACCTTCTACACTAATCATTTAAATAACAATAAATTAATTTACAAAAAATTTATATCAAAAGTTTATTGTATTAAATACATAGAACTTTATATACAACAATAAATGGAACCAAAAACTAGCATGTTACCAGAACTAGTACTTGTGTCAGATGACCTCGCTTTTCCAAATCACAATATTTATACGAATATTATAAATACGAAAGTAACTCTGACTGTCTGTCTATCTGCTACTCTTTCAGGGCTAAACCACTAACCCGAATTTGATTAAAAATTTAATATAAAATAGACACTGTATATAATATTTTTATATACGTTATAATACGTCGAGTTTCGCTTTTTCATCTCTTCTCTCTCCAAATTTAGACTATTGACGTGACAAGGTTTCTAATATGTAAATAAACATAGACATTTCGATTTAGATGAATGACACTAAAATTCTAAATATGTATGAAACATATGTCTTTGATATCAATCTAGACATTATAGGCTCATCGTTTTTTATACAATCAACAAGTTATTTCTTTGCAATACGTGACAAATATAAATTAGTATCTAAAATGAATAAAATACCAATATTTTGATAATTCGAAGATATCAAATGAATTTACATGAATACTTTATATGTATGTGTGCGCGGATCGGTCGACGATAATTAATTTCATATGTCGATGCTTCTCGCGATGCATTGCCTTAAGAAAATGTAAAATGTCAATTTAGTTATTTATATATTGATGAATATAAGATTAGGAATAAAGGCTTGTGTAAATTTGTCTAAGATGATCCAGAATAATCTAGAATCATATATTTTATTCATTAACCAAGTAGCACATACTAAAATTTAACACTTTAACGAATATTACATTTTAACGAAAATATGTTTATTGTTATTGTATAGGAAATAAGTACTTGTAAAAATGAAATGAAAAAAAAACCGCTGAGTTTCTTTCGCCAGTTCTTCTCAGGTCCGAGGTGTTAATTTCCGAACCAGTGGTCGATTTTCGACTATCAATAAGCGAGAGAAATTTCGAACTAATTATCCTATACTGCTTTCGTATTTGAAAATACAGGTCTTCCAGAGACTGCGCATATTTAGACTAGTCACCACTAAACAGAAGAGATATGGGCTCAGTACTGAGTCTTGATTTACCCTTTCGGGAACTGTTATCGGTTTGTTCTGCCCTACTGTTGTCCTGATAACTGATATTACGTCCTTGTACATGTCAGCTATGATATTGACATACCTTTCTCGGATATTTTTCTTACGAAGACTCCACCAGATTATTGCATGAGGTGCGCGTTCTAATGCATTTTCCATGTCTAAGAACGGAAAATAGCGGTTTGTTCTTAGCTTTAAATTCTTGGTGTCTCATGCATACTGCAAACATCGGATCCACAGCTGATAAACTTCGTACAAAGCCGTGCTGGTCGGTCGATAAGGAGCTCACCTGCCTTAATCGACCGTCTATGACTCGCTCTGGAAGCTTCATAGTATGGCAACTTTATCCCCCATAAAATTGTTGCATTCGAATCTACTGCCTTTGCCTTTATAGAGAGGAACAATAATACTTAGTCTCCATGCATCTCCATGCTGGTATAAGTAAAGTTTCTATAGATTTTAGAAACAAATGTTGTACGTAATGATGATGTTCAAGTTTCTTTCTGAATTCTTGATGTATCTGCGCGTCATTATGTGGCAATGCTCTATCAGTACTACGATTTCTCAAAACTTGCATGTTCATCCGTCTTAGGGGGTGACGATTTCTGGGCTTACTATTCCAATGCCGATTGTCATTTAATGAACTAAAAAACCCGATCCTTTAGGACAGGGAAACCCGTGGTTATATACCATTGTGTCACAGGGATTTCTTCCTCTGGGAAGTGATGTCTGGTTATAACCAGTAGACCAGAATATCAGGTGGTATACCGCCTGATATTCGGTCGCCATAGCCTCGTCCATTCTTCAGCAAGGAGCAACACAGCGACTACTAGAGCCGCCGTCGCTAGCTATTCATACGAACCACTAGCGCCAGCAGGTTAGGTCGACATTTAGGCAGGATTAGATGTTGTTTCGGTTCAACCCTTACTCCCCAGTGATGACAATTATAATATTGTATAAACACGAACGAATATACTCAATAAAACCAGTGAATGATTGTAATATCTGTAATTGTTAAAAGTACGCATCTTTGAAATAATATTAGTATTTAGTTATTTTAATTATACTGTTAATTAGAGTATTCATTAGTAGTCCCTTTTAAAAAACGTTTATTGCCGGTGCTTCTCAGTACATATATATTATATATATTTCGCACCGGTTATACTTTTACATTAAACTTACTTATGTACTTACTCAAACAGTTTTTTTGTATGTTTTTATGTCTGTGTTTTATTTGCAGTTAACTGAGGAATATAAATCGAAACAGTTAATTTATATAACTTTTCATTCGAGGTAAAATTTGTAGAGAAATAATTATGTTGACCAACTTTGTAGGCTGTCACGTACAATTTCGGCGAAATACATCCTGTGCATACATATTTCTAAGTATGTGACTGACAGATAGTAATATATACTATTTACAAATATTAAGCCCTTGCAAAGAAACTAATGTAATAGTTGTACATGTCCAAGTCGACTACAATTGTCAGAATGAATAGTCAATTGTTTGACGGTTCGGTGAGCCTGTGGCAGTTGTTTTCGCATTTGTATATAATAATTATTCACTTCGTGTTCAGTGATGAAATATATCATTGTCAACGTGTCCGTTGGTAACAAATTTTGACAAATTCCAATAAATTTTGTTACTTCTTTCATAGCAGAAGTAAAAACTTACAAGCATTTACTTAACTATTTTTACTCCAATCAGTTATGATTATTATAAAAGATATTAATCAATTTTCACTTAAAAGTCTATCGAGAATTTGCTACTAACATTTCCCATTGAACTGCAATTACATTTCTTAGAGCGAAAAATTAGCTAACTCGTCTATCTACAGTGGCGACGAGAGGAAAGGGAAGTAATTCATTTACCTGTAAATAACTTTTAGTTCTGAATAAAAATTAGCATTAATATCCGAAGAGATGTTTCTATCTTAATTCAGTCTGTATGTAGCCCTTAATGGTTTTAGTAAATCTTTAATTTGAGTTAGAAATGTTTAAAAACTTAGGATTTATTGAATATGTTTAATAATGATATAAATACATTTTCGAATTCACATATACCTACAGTTTTTTTAATATCAGGTCAAAACCGGTTCGAACCAGATTAAGCTATATATATTTTTCTTTATTTGACATCGCGGTGCCGTAATGGCCAGTGTGCCGTAAACGCGAATGCAAATATGGATATGCGCAGAGTCCTTCTCGGTATATCGTCCATATACATATTGAACGAGGCTGGTGAGTATTTTGTCGTGATTTGGATGAGATCCTTTAGGACCGTTCAACCATACGCCAGTTCCTGAACGTCTGGTTGCTGATGGGGATGCTATCGGGAAGCCCCTTTACTCAGAAAGTAAATGTTATGCTTCTAGATTGAATGAAATCTGTTAATTTTGAATACAAAATTCACTTCCATTATGGCAGACACGATATTTAGTGAGTAGAATTTAGTTCAATTATCACTTTGAACAAATCATATAAATGTTGTGAGGCAATCTATAACCAGAAATTAATAAAAATGAAATAGTATTAAAAATATAGAAATGAAGCGTCGTTCACTAGTAGCTTGAATCTTTAGGTATACGAAGAACCAAGTAAAGTTATGTTGACCAACTCGATATGAAAGATGTCCAGTTATGATAACAAGCTTGTCTATTATAGTTTATAAAACAAGGAAAATAAAGTTGATTCTGAATTTACATAGTCTGAGAAGCACTTATAAAATGATCGCCTCCAGGCCTTTTGAAATGGAGAATATCTTTGATATTTTTCTGCAGGTTTGAAGCATTTTTTATCTGAGCCTAACGCTTTCATAATCTAATTGAAAGTGTTTCTTTTTTTGCCGTTTGATGGATTTTTCGTTAGACTTTGATCCGATTTAAATATGCGCCGAATCGGGAAATATATTACGGATATTTTCTATTATAACCCTCTTAATTAGTAATTCAATTTATGTTTAAATTCTTTAATTTTACTTGGAATGAGTATGCTTGATAAAAATAAACTTTTAATTTCATATTTTAAAGCTACTAGACAATATATATATATTTTAACGTAGTATTCTAATATTCCCTATTTTTATCGAAGAGCACACGTGTAATGAAAACAAAATTCTTGTCTTCGTTTAGAACTAAAAACTTACCAATGAAAAAAAAATTAGACGGTGACCTGTTATCCAGGCTCAAGATTAGTTAAGCACAGTAAAATATGACTGCAAAGTCTCTTGCGCATAATTTTAAAATAAACTCCGGCACGCAACATTGAGCTTTCATGTGCAAATAATTGTATTGTATTGTTGTAAAAAAAAATACAACATTTCGGACTCTGCGGTTAAGAAATATGAGAGGAAAACAACATGAATTGGGTGACTCGTATTAGACAAGCCCCACACCTTCTCCTTGAATCGAGGCCTTTGCTCACCTTTTAGATAATTCCATTTAAAATATATGGTAATTTTTATTTATTTTAAAATATGAAATTTAAACCTTATACATTTATAAAAATACAGTGTCAACATTGGCAGTCAGTATAAAAACTGCTGTTTTACGTCATATTGGAATAGCCGATAATTCTTGATTAACGTTAGAGTAAATATCTATCATTTTTCAATTCAGTCTGACAAATAATCTTAATCAAAAAGGGAAGAATTGTTTAATTAGCAGTATAATAACTTTGTTTGTGCTTAAAAAGCAATTTCCTATTTCTTCAAATTTCTCATCCACGATATCGTAAGGGCTTTACTCTTCAAAGTGTTCTAGTTCTCGATAAACAAGTTTTATTTGATGAAATTATCAAAGAGCATAATAGTACTGACTTTTTAAAAAACAAAGTCGTATTATATAAGCATTGTAAATATTTATTACCATAAAAATGTTTAGATTGAGTTTGTATTTATATTTGAATACGCTTTCATTTCTAGAATTTTCTGATATAATATTTCCAATATTCACAGATTAAATAAATAATAATAATAATCATAATTGATTTCACTGAAGGGTTTATATATTAATTCGGACTAGACATTTAGAGTATACTCTGGTCAACTTTGCTTATGACAATATTTTTTTTATATCATCGGAAAAGCTCCTTTATAGGTTTTGCTCTCATATAATGGTGGGAAGGGGGGTAGTTATGAGGGACTTCAAGCTAAGAAAAAATTCGACAGAAACAGAAAAATGTTGTACAGGGTAGGCTAAGAGTTATTAAAAGTAGAGGAGGAGAGATAGCTTTACGCATTTTGATTATATGCTATTATTTAAACATTATTCCATACTTTCAATATATTATATTTTATAGATAAGAAGCTAGTGAGTTAATAAAAAGACATTGTGTAGCATTCACGATGCCCTCCTGACCGGATTTGCCGTATAAGCTAGTCACAAGTAAAACGAGGCAGTCGCAAGCTTACATAGTCAAAGTCAAAAATCTTTATTCAATATAGAAGTGTTTACACTTGCTTATTGATTGTCAAAAATCTACCACCGGTTCGGAATTTAGCACCTCGGACCTGAGAAGAACCGGCGAAAGAAACTCAGCGGGATATATTTTTTTTTTTTTTACCATTTTCCATGTAAAATGATAATTATATTTTAGTTATTTGAAGCATAAATGCAAACAAGAATAAATCTATGACTTTGTCCAAGAATCTTATCTTACAAGTTCTTTAATTTCACTGACATAAATAAAGGAAACGCGTTATAAAACCATGTGGTAGGACCACACTACTTCTCCTACAGATTCGCTGCAAGTCTGTACTCCCACTTTAGCGTCGAAGTCCCCCATGGCAAAGTTGAAGTGAACCTTTGTGGTGGTGTGCAGAGTTTTTTTTATATCTTCGTACATACTTTCGGCTTCACCATCCGAGTGTGTCGAGGTGGGTGGCGTAAACCTGCTCACCTTTAAGGCTATATCTCTCGTTTAGCTTAATAATGAGGTACGCAACCCTCGTCACACTGGAAACACACTGGAGATTTCGACAACGGTGTTAATGAGCTCCTTATGTACCAGAAACCCGACCCCGCCTTGGGAATGCTGGTCTCCCTCCATAAAGTACATAAGATGGCGCGAATCTAAGGTGATCGTGTCCTCTCACTCCGCCGTGGACTGGGGACAGTGGGTATATGAGACTTATCGGCATTCGTCATTCGAGGATGCGAAAGTTTTTGCATCCATGACAAAGAAAAATAAAAAAAAATAAAAAAAATTACTATTCATTGCGAAATGATTAAACATATATAAACATTAAAATCCTAACAATAAAATACCATTTACATTACAATGCATGTTCTTTAATTTCTTTCAAATAATAACTGATATAATCTTATCGAACTCATAGTTGAAATGTTTTTGATAAAAATGTTTGAGATCGGTCTTTATTGTAATATCACTATTAAATTAGGTCAGAAATGCTAAGATCGGAATTTATACTTCATTCAATTTATACTTCATTCAAAAATCCAATTGAAAAGAAATATTCAGAGAATGGCTTTGGCTTTTTTAGTTTGATTTTAAATAAATTTTAATTTCGGATATCCTTTATTACATACAAACACAAATACTGACAATGAAATCACAAAGATTCTCGCTGGTACTTAAATTTTGTATCTCAGCCCAAGTGTCGAACCCAGAACAAAAAAATCTGTCTAATTTAAGCAGTTCAGACTAAAGGCAAAATTAAAAACAATTTGATTTGTATGGAAATAACCAAGAAACGTATTTTGAGAAGTATCTTAAATCAGCACGATAGTATTAAAGTGGCTTTGGCGTTTTTGGCGACCCAATGGTTGCACAAGCATACATTTGTTTTTTATTACATCACGAAATCAATTTAATATACCACACAATATAATTTCAACTATGGTATAGATAGACATATCTATCTACATTCTATCTCACCGCATGAATGTCTCTGATGTATAAAATACCTTTCTAATGATATACGAGTATTTCTATACTTTCATTTGAAATAAATTCTTAGAAAATTGTGCATCAATTTACGATGTTCACTGTTCATGTTAATACATAAATGAAAAGATAGGTCGCTTGCAGATTATCCATGACTTATCGGTAAACGTCGTACATCAATTTTCAATGAATCGATGTCTATGGTTCGGTGATTTGAAAAAGCATTTGTGTTTCCAATCTTTTTTCCAAAATTCAATTAAATTAAAATAAATTTGGAATCCTTTAAATAATAATATCAATGAATGAAAAAATTACGAATTGTTTGAGTTTTAGTGTACAATGTGAACGGTAAAAAACTTTAAGAAAAACAGAGGAATATTCCTTGAATATTTTATTACTGTTCAAAGGCTTTCATTTCCTATTTAGGAGATGGAGCTTTTAATTGCGGCTGAATTCAACTACTGCAGTACGGGTTCGTTAACAAACATCAGGTAAAATTTCATTCGAAGCATGCAAGCTTACTACCGATGTTAAAAACATTCCCCGGAAAAACATTACATTGATTTACACACACATTGCTTATTTGAAAATTTAGTTTTTCTTGTCTGGAAATGTTTTGTTTTTAAACCTCATTAATAGTTTAATTGATCGATAAAAGCATTAGATATTGTGTATTATTTATAGCAAAGTATAATATTCTATATCTCATAGTTCGAATTAAATTAAATTATAAGAAAATCAGCAAATGTTTTTAATGATCAAAAATAATTGCATAAATGTAGAATTAAGATTTTCAGGTTGTTAATTTCTTAAGGATATTTAATTGATTTTATTTATAACTAAGCAGTGGGGATAAACATGCTCTACGCCATCTCCTCGAACGGAGAATAGAACTTAGCCGAGTAGTGGGACATTTACAGAATGTTACTTTGCTTTCATTCGAAATACTTTGATCTGGAGATAAGCGTGCAACATTTTTATATATATATTGGGTAACTTATGTTACCACTGTTAGTAAATGATCGGTTACGAGGCAAGAAAATTGAAAAAGCTGCTAGCAGTCGCAATCAAAATTTTCAAGGTAATATTGATTCATAGATAAGGTATTTGTAATTTAAAACTGAATTTAAATCAAGGTTTCATTTCTTTAAGTATCAGTTTTATTTACTTATAAAATTTAAATCTGAATAAAGAATAAGTCGTTTATTTTAAAGCGGTTGAACAAAAACAATTATAATATTCAATTCACACAAGTTGATGTGATGATAAATGCGTTTAACATTATACAATATGTTATTTTCTGCGAATATTATAAATCCTACGCAACAAATATTGATATAATGAGTTCATATATCCGAAATTACGGCTTATACAAATATACAAACTAATGTAATTTTATTTGCGCCTAAATAATTCGTATAAAATATTATTTTAGCGTACTGATAATATTAATAACGCAAACAAATAGATTCTAAATACAAATATATTGTTTGCATTAACAGGAAAATCAGGTACTTACGTATTAACGCCACTGCAGCAAAAAAGATTCTAGATTGGCGAATTCGCAGAATTGCAATAGGGGGTTATTATGGATACGTGAATGCGAAAAATCGTATAAATCTTTAAAATCAGATTAGTTTTATTGGATCGTGATAGAAACAAACACGTTTAATGTACTAATATCACAGATTTATATGTACGGTAAACTCGACTATTTAATTACCTTTACAATAAACCAGAGACAAAATCAGGACTCTTTTTTGATTAAATATCATTAAAAATTTATTCAGAGTTATAATATGTGATATAAACAATAATTTTCAATACATATTTTTTGATTTAAATTAAAATAATATTATATATTTTGACATAACCTAACCTAACCGAGCTGTCAAGCGTGTGGCTTCGTCAAGTCACTTATTACTCGGACAGCGCGGCTGGAAGGATTCATCGTACAATAACTGTCTGTGTCTAGTGATTAACTTGTTGGGTTGTAAATCATTACTTATGGGTTCAAGTCCAGGACAAGCAAAATTAACGTTTTTTTTTATGTGAAAGTAATTATTATTTGTTTTAAATATATTAAGCTATATTTTCAAAAAGGTTCTTAGAGTTATAGATGTAGCGTCACACTGGAAAATGCATCATGGATGTATTTGTAGTATCTTGGTTTGTATTTCGTCTTTATTTATTATAGTTGTTTGAGATAACTCAAATTCCTCTATATTAAAAATTCACTGTTTACATTTTTTTAAAACGTTTACAATCTTTATCATAAACTTACGGTCCTTACAAATATTACGTATCGTATTGTTTACTTAGCGTAATAATAAATTTATGTTTAGGTACCTATTGATGACTTTTATAATAATTACAAACTCCGATAATGTAATCTTTAAGACAATCATGTTTCAATGTTATTTCTTTTATTTTCACCACTACTATAAAACTTACTATTAACGCGCGGATTTAAAATAAAAATCGAATTAAAATAGTATGCGCTTTACTTGAGAGATGTTTCGTGTCGTTATAGTCGTTACAATTTTATGTTTTCGAAGGACCAATCGCAGTCGTTGACATCAGTTTGTGTTTTGTAAATGATTAAATTTAAGTATACTCTCGAACACTTACAAATTAAAACATTCACTGTTTTTATTTTTGTGATAAAAGATAAAAGATAAACATTGTAAAAGAAGGTAATGTTACAATTAAACTTTTAGGGACAGATACAATAAAAATGGCCGAATGTACATATTTCTCTCACCTTTTTTGCAAAGGGTGTAAGCAAGATGGAAATATAAAATGGCTGAGTTGGACAAAATACTGCTCGCAGTTCCATCTTCAATCTAGGATCAGGTCCAGACAAACTAACCTAACCTAACCTTAACCACCGTCCATAAAAAATAGAAAAAATAGAATTATCTATTTGCGTGATTCTATTTTTTCCCCTATTGCTACTATCATCAAAGGTAGATAAATTAGAATTTCCAAAAACCGATGATTTAGCCAACATACAAATATTACTATACTACTACTTTTAATTATTTTTATTAATGACTGATTTAAAAGCAATATGACTTATATCTACTTCTTACATTCATAAGAAATTTATTACTGCAACTACCTTGATCTAAAATTTAGTTTACTTTTTCCGTGTATAATAAAAAAAGGGTATGTAGTTAACGTTGGACAAATTCATTAAAATTCAATAAAACACAATACAAATTCAACTTCAAAATTAAAGAACTGAAATTCAAACTTATTTCCCCAATTTTAGCCTCCGAGGGGTAAATTAGACTTATTTCTTTAGGTTCAAGCTTAGTCATAATAAATTTCCTCAAAATACGTTCAGTGTTTCAGTCGTGTAAACGTGACAGAAGGACAGAGGTACGTTCATATTTATAATATTTGTATTGATAACAGCTTCATATATTGAAATTGGCTGCACTTTACAATCATAATAAAATTTACGTGGAAATCCAATATGTTTTAAAAACATAATGCATTTTACTTACTTATTTAAAATAATTTTAATAAAGAGCATCGGTCGTGTAATTATTGTTTTGACATTTTCAAATGAATGAGTTCAATTTTGATTGTGTATTACGGCAAGTTTTTCAGGAACAGTTAGAATTAGTTAAAAGTATAAAAAATATAGATATATCACAAACTCTGTAATACTTGAGCAATTTCGAAATACGTCACTAATTCTCGCCTATCCTAATTAAAATAGAATTAATATTAATAATTATGCTGAATATTATAATGAAGATTATAATGAAATAATAATAATAAATATGCTTATATATTTAATACCAAAATATCGGTAAGGTAAGGTAGTGGAGTAAGTTAGGATCCATATAACGTTGTTTTTGTGTAATAAACTTGCTTCTTTAGAACGTCGAAACCTGCAATATTTTTTTAGATACGTTTTTATTTGTTAGTGTGTTAATGATTTCTGTATGTATATACTTCTCAGAAAAGTTTGGTACGAAACTATTAGTAGAAGTTATCAATTGTCGTTATTCGTTCAGACATAATGTGTGGATCGTCGAATTCCAGTTGATTTACGGAATAGGAACTAATGAAAGTGGTTGGGTCACAGTTATCAAAGCTACAGTTTCTTCAGAAAGGTCTTTCTGAAGAAACTGTAGCTGTTTCAGATTTTCTATTTCAGCACAATCGACATTAGGTAAATATTCAGGGCGATTTTTGGTATAATAATTCAAAAGTAACAGTAATCAACTATCTCAGCGAACACGAAAAATCAAACTTTGATAAGCAGCAAAACCGCGTAGCCCTTTACCACAACAAAAATAGACAAAATAATAACATGGTCATTCGAATATTAAAAGTATTTATATAAGCCGCGTACACAACTTATAAAATACAGTTATTTTTGCTAAAATGTTACGAATGTTCTCGTTAATTAAAATAACTAAAAATATAATTTAAAAATAAAATCAAAAACGGTTCACCCATTAAAACGAATCAAACGCGACGCGAATGTGTCGCTTAATTACTGAGTTATGATGGTCACCTTCCAGCTCCATCGTCAGACCCTGGTTACCATCCACCACCAAAGTACTCGTCAAGATGAATCAAACGGGCCTATACTCGATGGGGTTATACCGTTTAATTACTGATTTTCTACGGAAATGTTCCAGCGCCATCATCAGACCCTGGTTACCATCCAGCAGAACTCGTCAAGACGAATCAAACGAGCCCATATTCGATGGTATTATGTGATTTAATTACTGCGTTCCTATGGCCAACTTCAAGCTTCATAATCAGATCAGCGCCATTTTCATAATATTGCATTGTCACGTGATTTACATATATATGCAAAATTTCAGCTCAATCGGTTACCGGGGAATGGAACAAATTTAATATGCAAGATTTGATGACAAACATCGGGACAGGTGAAACTAAATAAAGGCTTCTAATATTACTCAATACAGATATTTAAATAAACCTGCCAAGTGCGAGTCGGACTCGCGCATCAAGGGTTCCGTACCATTGACTAGATAAACAGCAATAGGTACACAAATGCCTAATTGTAACCTTGTTTTTAGTTTCTCTTGTCCTGTTGTCTCTCTGTAACCATGGAGTCTGGCTGTAACCGAATCTATTAGTTTAGTACCTACATTGTTACAGTTTAGATAATAAAAATTATTCCTTATTTTGAAATTGTATCCATAAAGGGTGGATAACTAAATATTGCACGGTATCTATCAGCCAGAATTTAACTCAATATTGCTAAACATACAATGAAGTATTTTGTGAATATTTCAAGTGCCTACTTGTTAGCATTTATTGATATCAAGCAAAAATAGGCATAAATGGCCTTTTTTGTATGGGAGCCGACCTTAAATATTTACAAATGGACGAACAAACGGCGAAGTCTTAGTAATAGGGTCCCGTTTTTACCCTTTGGGTACGGAGCCCTAAAAAGAAAATACATAATCAACATTAAACAAAACCTTAATAGTTTTTGATTTTATTTTTAAATAACCATTACGTTTAGCAACAAAAATAAACAAGATAATTATACGCTTCCGATGTCTCTACTCTCTTGATTACGCGGTATCGACCCTTGTCAGTTTTAGACAAGTATTATTTTTATAGGGCAATTTTTCGTTTTCTACTGCAGTGAGATCCTGAAAGAGTTCACTTCGTATCTCACTCGTGAAATGTTGACAACTGACTTACGGTGATACGCCATTTTGCTAAGTATATACTAAGAATTTTATAATTATTGTATTCTATGTCGCATGAAATATTCTGACATTTGACGATCGTGTTCTGCGGTAACTTTTGAGTATCTTCTTGCAGAATAGCTCTACTGGTTGGACGACACTCACATCTAAAATATGGATACCAATCAGGTTCTTGCGTGAAATGCCGCAGAAATAATAATTAAAAAAAAAAAACTGTCTTCTTTACAAAATATTTTTCTCATTATTATTAATCTTTCGTGTGTGTTATATGAAAGTTTGCGTGAAAAAAATTGTATGACGTTACACATGCTCATTGTTTATAAAATATCTACCACCGGTTCGGAAATAAACACCTGAAACTTGAGAGGAACCGGCCAGAAGTAACCAGCCAGTATTGGAGTAGCGTGATGGAATAGGATCTAAACCTTCTTTTCAATTCAGACAAAGCCCTGGAAGAGAAATAGTAGGACGTCTGTGGGATATCACTTTAAAATAAACAATATTATAACTATCGATGTTATTTATACTTTTTATGTAGTATAATTATATCACACAGCGTGTCCGCTACGTCGATACCTAAATGAGGTATCCACTCGGATTAAATCGGGAAACGAAGCGTACGAAATTCAAAGGCAGCAATACAATAAAAGCAATCCGTACTTTTTGTATCTCTACAAATATATTTTCGCAAGCTACGATATAAATTGTTACGTTTCTTATTTCATTTCATTAAAATAATATTTATTTAGAATATTATATTGTTGTTATTATTGCTCATACGTATTCGTTATTCTCAGAAATATATTAAGGCTGAACGAATACTAAAAAACCATCGAAGAAGAAGTCGATTAACATCGAGACCGACTAATGCTGGGGAAAATGGAATCGTTGAATAGAGAAATTCCAAGCTTAAACCACTTATCTAGGAATGAATTATTTCGATTCAGTAATCCGGTTGTCTCATACCATTGGAATCTTTAACTCTTCAGTGATGTAGTGCGTAATAAACGTAGCTCGTAGTTACGGATATACGTAGCTCGTAGCATCTTAGATACGTAGCGAGTAAATAGTTAATGGCAAGCGCCTTATTTAATACACTCTCGCTCAAATTGTGTAATTTTCTTCGAAATGAAGCGCCATTATTATTTTCAACCCAGACCTGTACTGGCTCTGATTTTATGAACAGTTACCGATTGTGATGTTATTCCTTTAATTACACAAGTATAATAGACAATTAAAATTTTAATTTTATTATCGTATTTTATATTTTTGATCATTTTAGATCATTCCAATCTGACCATAGGGGCGTCAGTTAAACTTAGAAAAATGTTTGACGTTTTTAGTTAAAATAGTTGTAATATAAAATATATTAATACTAGCTGTTGCCCGCGGCTTTGCTCGCGTGGAAATTGGTTATAAATAATTTAACAGACTCATTTAAAATATTGCGTTAATTTAAGATCTCTTTGTAAACCGCAATAGTGGTTCAACTTGCTATTTGCTCTTAGGGGTAGAATATGCAAAAACGATTAAATAAATATCTACTCATTTCTAATCAGTATGCCAAAAATAAATTTTCATTTTTCTAACTTCAAAAATGGCGGACTTCCAGATTAACCTATATACGAAATGGCAACCCCTATTTCATCCTTTAGGGCTAGAATATCCAGAAATATTTAAATAAATATCTACTCATTTCTAATTAGTATCCCAAAAATAATTTTTCATGTTTCTAACTTAAAAAATGACGGACTTCCATACAAACGTTCAACCCCTATTTCACCCCCTTAGGGATAGAATTTCCAAAACACCTTCCTTAGTGGGTGTCTACTTATTAAAAAAATTCTACTCACCAAATTTCAAGGGCCTAACATTAACAGTTTACGCTCGGCGATGATGAATCAGTCAGTCAGGACTTGTTATTTTATATATATAGAAGATAGATAGATAGTATTTTAAAAACATGAAACATGTGAAACATCTATTTGCGCACGTTGCGCACATTGCGCACAGCGCACAAGACTCGTCTTTCTCAACTCCCCTCTCCACCACCGCTCGTATTAATATAAAAAATGTATTTACTTTAGTAAAAAAAAATGTTTTCTTTAATTATACTATTTGGATGAGCATCAGTTTCGATGAACGACTTTTTATACCTTATCTAAATTAACACAAAAATACAGTTTTATGAAGTTAATATCGTACATGTATTCATTTAGAATAAGAATATTTAAAGACAAGTTGATTGTGATCCATAATTATATTTTCGAACACACATGATAGCGTAATATTATTCGTAAAACGAACATTTTAATATTTTAATGAATCATAAAGTCCAAAGATTTAATTAACAATGATATTAATAATTAAATACCCTCGTAGCACACGCTTGCTAATATTTAATTTAGTAAAGTTATTTAATGTCGACTAGGTATTATACACGTCTGTATTTCTGCTTGAAACTGACAAACTTCAGCACTATTTAATGTGAAACGAATTTAAACCCATCCTTCACTTCTAAGGTCCCATTTATTTACTGTTTTCCTTTGAAATATCATACTCATTTTCTATTAATTAAAATTTTAATCACTGAACATTTCTTGTCTCTTATTTTTTGGGTATTTTAATACGATAAATTATAATAATAGAGATTGCATAACTCATATTACTAAGAGCTGAAACAGTCGAGTAGGAAACAATACGCGGGGATGATAACTGAAGATTGCGGTTGGAATCCGGGCTAGTACTTATGAAGTTTTCATATAACATAACATTATCAGCCTGTAAATTTCCCACTGCTGAGCTAAGCCCTCCTCTCCCTTGGAGGAGAAGATTTTGGAGCATATTCCACCACGCTTGGTGGATGTGGCAGAATTTCGTTGAAATTAGACACATGCAGGTTTCTTCACGATGTTTTCCTTCACCACCGAGAACGAGATTTTAAACACAAATTAAGCACATAAAAATTCAGTGGTGATTGCCTGGGTTTGAGCCCGCAATCATCGGTTAAGATGCACGCGTTCTAACCACTGAGCCATCTCGGCTCTTGTTCAGGGATCAGCCAGCCAGCCAGCCGGTTGTTGTCAAGCTGGTTGAAATTGATAAATCATTCAGGTGAAACTCGATAGAGTTTACCTTTAAACTATAGCAGATTCTGAAGTTTTCATATGCTTACACCGAAATCATCACGACAAAAGCTGCCTGTATGGGATGATATTCTGCCACATTTGTCCATACAGGGCGGTCCGCAACGGATCAGAAAAAAAACATTTTCACAATGAGACCATCTTCCAGACAGTTGAACAATAGCGCAATGGATTGTTTCAGAATATAATTCTCAAAGTTTATCCTGACACAAGACGGGCAACGGCGGGACGGGCAAGACGGGAAAAAGAAATATTTTATATCTTACCGTGTTTCCGACAAACATAAAAATAGCCTTTTTACTGCTTATGAACCATTATATTTTGTGTTAAGCGGTGCTGTTCTGTAAAAAATCTCTTGATATTTTACTCGTGAAATGTTAAAAACTAACATCCGATAGTTGGCTGATTCGAGCAAAGTTTTAATATCTTTATATTTAAAACTTAAAAGTTATGTCACATTCTTTAGTAAAAAAATATTAAGTAACGATTCAGCAGCAGTAGGAGAAGCATTGTATTGTTGACATTGAAATGTCATTTTTTTTTTAATCAGTATAAGCTTGGGTGGGGTTTCACAGACCGCTTAGGAATATAATTTAATTTGGCGCATGCAGTTCGCATTGTACGAGTTTGTGTTTGAGGTGAATCGTAGTTGAAAATGTAATATATAGCTTATATCTTACGCTTACTGAGTCCTGAATAGCTTGTATTCACTTCTAACAACTATAAACTCATAACTCCGTAATATTAGAGAGTACAGAACACCGTATAACTGCGATCCTATACATTGCGCAACGATACTTAACGAGGTGTAGAGGCTTCATCAAGTACATTTTCTAGATTTAGAGAATGGGAGACACAAACTTTCAAAGAATTTATATTGGGGTAGATTGTCAAAACACTTTATCGACTATGTTTTACTCCAAAACAGAAAAATCTCAAACATTGAATGAAAATTTACTTCTTTTCAAACGTTAATTCGCAACATCACTACACATTTAAAGAAATGCGGCAACATTTTTATTTTACTTATAAACAGAATATAAACCAAATTTCCATCATTTTTGTTTTAAAAAGTGACCGACGCAAGTCTAAACATATATTTTAATATTTCTAACATCAGAAATGACATGACTTATATGAATATATATTCCATACAAAATTACTTAGACCCACTGGCAAAGGCTGTGCGACATCATTATGAAATGCTACACTGCGTAGCAGTGCTACGAAGTTTGCTACATAGCATTGGGAGATATAATCACAGAAAACAGTGACACATAGAATTATGGTTTGCTGCAATTGCGATTTCAATTTTTTTTTCAAAGGTTATTATAGTATTTTTTTCATTTTTCATCTACAATGACTCCTATGACTACTTTTGAAGAAACATGCGAACACAGAAATAAAAAAACTCATCTATATATCGAAAATCCCAGATGTTTTCACCTCATTCGAAACGCGAAGAAAATCTTTTATTTTCAAAATTAGTATTAATAGTTAGTAGAGGTTCAATACCACTTACTCCCTCATCGAGTTCTCCTTACTTTAAGACTCAGACTTGAAACTTAGCAGGCACGTTGTGTTTTTGCCGTGTAGGCGTCAGCTATAAACGTCACTGATAAAAAACGTCCCATTTATTTACAATAAATTTTATAGGCCGCTAGAACTACAGCTTATAATACTGCAAAACTAAATTTACTTTCCGAAAAATGGTTAAAGTTCTGGGATTTATTGTTAAAATGACATTTTTTTATTAATCCTAGGCACTGTTTCCCGTGAAACGAAAGTAATTTTTAATTACTTTTACTTCAAAAATGGTTGTTATAGTTAGTTATTCATTTCGATGATAAATCGGGTGCAATTCACATTAAATGTGAATGCAATATATTATGTATAAACTACTGTGAAAAAGCAGAAGAACGGGAAGACTTTTGCCCAGATATAGGAATTTTATGTGCATTTACTTAACTTGTATGATGTATTTTTTTATGATATAGGTAGGCGGACGAGTAAATGCGCCACCTGATGGTAAGGTTACCATCATAGACGCCATAGACAATGACGCTCTAAGAAATATTAACCATCGCCAATGTGCCACCAATTTTGGAATGATTTGTATTGTTATGTCCCTTGTCCCTCTAGTTACACTGGCTCACTCACCCTTCAAACCGGAATACAAACTGCTGTTTGGCAGTAGAATATCTGATAAGTGGGTGGTACCTACCTAGACGGACTAGCACAAAGACCTACCACCAAGCATGAGCAGGTATTAATGATAATATTTTAAATTATTCTTAAAAATATTACGAACAGAATAAAATATTAGCGAAATTACAATTAGGTCATAATTCTGATACTAAACATGAGACTTAGGAAAAATTCCCTGTGTATATCTTTGTTTACCTTATATTAGACATGTTTATATATATAAAATAAGTATGAGTACATGGTTGTAATTTATACCCGAAAGCTTTATTTTTTTTAAAACGATGAACACTCTTTAGCCTTTTATTTTATTTTTAACCGACTTTTAACCATCGGTTTTTCAACAGCATTTTCGCATTGAAGCAGCGTGGTGGAATAGGCTCTAAGCCTCAAAGAGAGAGACAAGGCTTTAGGCCAAGTCTTCTCCTCAAAGAGAGAAAAGGCCTTAGCCCAGTAGTGGTAAATTTACAGACTGTTATTGTTTATGTTTTACTAATACTTAAAGTTTTATAAAAATAACACAGTTCCGTTAGAGGTTCCGACATTGAGTTGTGAATGATGAGTGGCCACGTATCTCGATTAAACTGCAATTTGTAGAATGCTTCTAACATTTTAAAACTGTTTCAGCTACTAGAGTATAATTCATTGTAGTTTTTATTTATTCAATTTTGATATTAAATTAATGCGATAAGTCAATGTTATAATTAGCTTACTCTAATTTAATTTCTTTTTGGGATATATACTTATAAAAAATACTACAAGGAAACGTTTTAGTACACCGATCTGTTAAATGGTATTAGTAGTATGTATAAGTAACATTTTGTTAGCCATCATTCTACAATCTTTAAGAATAAATTATTTATTAATAAAATAATATTTGTTTTTATTACTAGAAAATTCTAAGTATTAGTGGTCATATTTCTATTTTGACAAATGACGAAGACACCGTGAGTGGTCTTTTGAATTTAATCCCTTATCCCTCCCCTTTATAATAGTATTTTCTATTGTGTTTCAATATGATGCTTTACACATTTAATCATTTTAACTTTAAAGTTGTTTCATACCCAAAATCATAAAAATAGTCAGAGCAAATCTAATATTTGCTTACGTAATGCCCCTTTACAAATTCGAAGCTCTGTTAATTTACCATACACGCACAATTTTTATTACAATTTTGAAATTTTGCATGATAGCAACCCGAGGAAGAGAAACAAATACATCGAAGACCTATAGAGGATGACCGCAATACAATCGATCTAAGTGTTGTATTTTCAAAGCGACCCTATCAGTTCCGATTTAGTATCGGTAATACGCTCCTAAGCTAGTTGACAAAATTGAACTTCCTAAGCATACGTTGATTTGATCTCTGTTTATTTTGTATTTTACCCATATATAGTAACATCACATGTTTGAAAACATATAATTGTATTTAACTAACATGACTGTATTTTTAGATGTTAAAAAAAAACCTACTTAGTTTCTTGCCGGTTCTTCTCGGTAGAATCTACATTCTGAACCGGTGGTAGCTTTATTTGATATAGTTTGTTAAATGACGATTCAAAAGTGCTTGAATAAAGTATATTTTGATTTGAATAGTATAACTCTAGACATATTTTGTATTGATACTACCAAAATCAACTAATTACAGTTGGGATATTATTGATAACGAAGCCAGGATATTAGCTCATATTATGTCCAATGACACGATGCAAAATTGCCTATTTGTGAAATTAAATGTGCAAAAAAATAACATTGGTATAGAATTTTATTAAATTTAACTAATATTATTGCATTACAATATTGCATTATGAGTATCTTATCAGAAATTCGGAGTAAATATATCATTAAAAATCGATTAAAAAAGAGAGATTGTATAGTTTTATATTACAATTATCTGACATTTTGTATGCCTCGGGGAAGTTCGATTCAAATTACGAATTATATTTATGATATTTTCGTAACTCGATTTAATCGATTCGTTTCCAATTAGTTTGATTATGTTTCTAAAATATGAAAAGTACCGGTGTTGTTATTATAATTGTAAACATTTTAAAACGTCTTGTTATATTAATCTATTCATTTTATTATTATAAGTCTTTGACGACTATAGTAATAATGACCGAGTATTTTTTATGAGCAAAATGTTGTAAACTCTCTGGAAAATGTAAAATAAAGTACCAGCGATTCCGACTGAATTCTTCATTATATATGACATATAAAATCTATCGTTATTAAATATAATTACTATAGACCTTTGATTGATACTCGTTTGAGAATTCGTAGTTAAGAATAACATTTAAAAAGACAAAAGTTTCGACAAAGAAAATGGCTTAATATTCGTTTCATTAATCATTTGAGCATCTTTATTGTTCTTACTAATTACTTACTTTTATAACTGACTTTAGTATATTATTATAGTAGAACAAAATTACAATATTGTGTTTATGTAAACAGTAGAAATAATTGACAAAAAATGGTGGTAAACAAAACTAGACAGTTCAATAAATTTCCTAAATTTTTAACAAGCTGTATATATCCCATTGCTGGGCTAAGGCCTCCTCTCCTTTTTAGGGGAAGATTTGGAGCTAATCTCTTGAATTGGTATTTGAATAAAATATATTGGATTTCATTGATAGTAAAAATATAATCGATTCTATTCAATGATTCCATGTATACCAATGCTATACTTCAGTGGAAATATATCGAAAGCAGCTTTATATATTTACAATAATGAATTATAATATTTATATGATGTTAAGGTAACTTCAAAATGTTTTGTACAATTAAATTTGTTTTTTGATTATTTAAAGAATTTTATTGCTTTAATGGAAGTCATGTCTTTTTCAAAGTTGAACTATATTACTACTGTATATGAAACTATATTATAAACAGACTTGGACTATATAGTATATGTTCGTACATTATTGTTTTTCTTAACTTAGGTAAACCTAGGTGCAATTGTCTGTACAAAATTCAATCATATCCTAACAGCCTTCAATTTCATCGAGGTACACGAACAAAAAATACTTTTCGTAAGTAGTGTTTGAGGGGCGTATATCTATAACCTCTTTCCAAAATGAAATATCAGTTTTTTTTTTTAAATCAGGTACACGACTGATTTCATATGTTAGATGTTGCAACTGAAGTTTAAGCTAGTTCTACTTAACCGATTGAACTTAAATTTCGTATCCTGATTCTGGTTTCAATTCAACCACAATATTTAATTTTTTTTTTACTCATATACATATATATTAAATTTACATATCTGTCAGTTCAGAGGCGATTTTGATTCTCGTATGAATTAAACTCTTATAACATTTTGCAGTTACCAAGACAACATAGACATTAGTTAATTTTTAAATATATAGATTTTTAACTAATTTAAAGCCAATAGAACGCCTAACAATATACTTCAATCGACTGTGTTGAATTCCACATATATGTTTAAGAAAACGAAATTGTGTTTCTTAAGTTTCATTTATCCAGGTTTCTTACGTTAAAAAAATCTATTTTTTACCATAAATAAATGGATTTTTAATCGTGTCGAGCGTTATATTGATTTTTGATAACGTATATTTTATGCACGATAATAAATTGGAAGTTCATTGTGCTCAGTTCATTCACAACAAAAAATCTCCTATTCTACAAGACGCGGTAGCGACCGGATATCGGAAATTAATTAATTATTTCGGCACGAGATTGAGAGAACTTTTGAATAAAACACGGATTACAAATTGACATATTTTTATTCGTATATCATATCGTGATTCTTTCACCTTATATTTTTAAGATTCAAGAACACGCACAATTTAAAAAAAAATGTTGTTCAAGTTTTTGCCACAAAAAATCGTGAAAATGAGTTAAATTTAGCTAGTAAATTGACTCAATGAGTACAAATGGAAAAATAATTGATATATGAAAATGTAATTCGGCGCAAGGGGTAAGGTTGGTAAGGTGCTGGCAGAGGTTCGCGGTGGTCCGGGCGGGGCGCGGCACGGTTCAGCCGCGGGGCCCGCACTGTCTCGTCTCTCGCCCTGTTGGTCGCACGTCTGGCGAACCAACACTAGTCGCGCGGTACGAGTTATTTAAGAAGTACTTAACGGTACTCAACAAGCTTCAAACTGTTTTCGAGTCTCGGAAAAGTTTTTAAGAAGAGCGGCGGTGAGGCCGAAGCGCATTCCAGCTCTTCGGGTAAGTGCCCCAAAAAATTTAACTTTTAGCGCGTAAAAGTTTGAGAGTACCCGAATCGGGCGCGACGCCGCAACAGGTAGGGCGGTATCGAGCGAAGATACGTTCACTTTTACTTTTCGTTTAAGCATCTTAATCCTGAGCCCATCCTATATCCGCCATTTTATCACCAACCCGTCGGAGCCGAACGAAACATTCCCGCTGGCAAACTGTTGCGCCTTTCAGGAGTTCAAATACTTTTAAAAACGCACGCTGTTCACGCTTTGTCGAGACTTTTGTAATATATAAAGTATTTATTTAGTTGAAAGCACGATAAAATACATATTCATTATATTTTTTGTAATTTTTAACAATCCGGTTTTTGAATATTCAACAAAGTACCTCATCATAAAATACATTAATTTTGCGAATTTATTTGTGTCAAATAAACTTTGGTGTCTGAAGCTTTTGAATAAAATTACCATGAATAATAATTAATCGGTTAAGTGAATTATTTATATATATATCTGTTTCTTTAAATGTAAGAATATTTCAATACTTGCGTACGCTTGAGAACTTAATATTTATTGCAAATAAATAAGGATCCATATTTTTGTGATCACAAAAATGTAAATTGTTTACAATCACTTTTAATGCCATCTAATCTACCATTTTTTTTTTAAATAGATAGTTAATTAGTTAATATATTTTGCGAAATGTATTTGAGTACTAAGCATTAAGCGTAGACATACATTTTTCTTAAATACGAGCATTAATACGAATACATTTAGTAGGCTCCTCATTATTGCATACGAAATAGACATTGAGAAATGTCTCGCCGACGATGATTGCGGAGATAATAGGAAAGATAATTACTACCTTCTAAACTTTGAAGAATAAAATTGAACACAGAAACAAAATAATTGGGTGAAGCACTTTTCGAAACACGCTCCGGTGAAAATGAAATTATGTTTTTTTCAAATGAATACATTTGGTTAGATTTCGGATAATAAAATTTAAGCGAAGGACTTAACTAAATATGTATGTATATAGATTTATAAGAGCGAATGACCGCAGTGTTTAATGGACGTTTCATATTTGCAGTTGCTATTTGACTAACATTATTAATTTCATATTGACCTTAAAATTACTTATTTTGATATTGCCGTTATCAGTGATTTTTGGTTTCACATTTACAAAGATTTTATAAAGGATACATTCAATTCATTGCTTTTGAATACTTTAGCACGTTTGATGTACTTATAAGTAGGCATATGATAAATTAGATCGATTGGAAAATTTGGTTCCAAGTAAAATCTTATTAATAAATAATATTGATATCAGAAAATTCATGATTTAAATTTATTAACGGATGTCTGATATAGATTTGTTCACACACAAAGGCGCCTCCACGTTTTATTATTGCCGTACCGTATACCGTGCTCATAAAATGTCTTACTATACCTGAGATGACTTATATAAGAAAACAGCAAAAAATATACAAATAATTGAGTATTAAGTACTACCACTAGAAATTATTGCTTCAAATTGATGATTTTAAGTAAAAATTCTATTGTAGAAATATAGAACCAGATACTTTTAACTAAGAGAAATCCGGCTTTCCAATGTGAATATTCTGATTGATCCTTTTGGTTCAATTGACGAATTTCAGTCACAGTTCGCCATGAGCTAGGATATTGACACGAATTTATTTCGATTATTTCACTTCTTTTAATTGAATGTACCATCTTTTTAGTATTTAAACTAATTCAATTTAGAAAATTGCCCAACGAATAGATCTCGTATTAGTTTATTTACCCTTTTCATTATTTAAATTATAAAGTCCAGTTTTATTTGTATGAATACGAATATAACATTTGGGATTTGATTACTTCTGAAACTAAGAGAGTTAGCCGTCGGGTGGAATGTGTAATTGAAAGTCGGCTAAGCTTTTTATTTGAAGATGGCGTAACGGAACCACACGTTCAATTATTTACATAGGTTCGAATATTAACACACGCGTGAACTTGTTTTTTTTTAATACAAACGTAGTCTTATTCAAGTTCATAATTTTTAAAAAGAAACGGAATTATTATAGCCGCTATGTTAAATCATCTAAAGTATACATTGTAATGTAAATTTTGTGTAAACGGCAATGTCGTGGCTGTCTAAAATTTGGAAAGATTTGACCTTCGTTTTATATATAAGTATTGTAAGAGAGGATTTTGCGAATTTTGATTTTAAAAGCTCACTGCGTCCCTCGATATTCGGATTTATCCAATCGAGCTGTTTAGACTGTGATTGTCTTAGAATTCCGAGACAAAGAAGACGATCATATACGTTTTTGTATGTTTTTAGAACATTTTGTAATAAGGTAGCTCGGTGGATAAAAAGGTTGCCTGGAAGAATTTTTATCGTGAAATTTACAATGAATTCGATTTTTCGTCCTCAAATCAAGAAGAGGATATTAAAATTTTCACGCGTTCGGATAAAATCGCCGGATTGTGAACAGCGAGCTGAACAAATTCAACGGTATGATTTCTTAGAAAATTGGCAAATAACAATCTACTTTGAATAATGCAATAGATCTTATGTCAACATCATTCAACGGGAGTTTTATTAAATATCATCAATTTAATATCAACTTTTAATAAAACGCGACGGTCAAAATTTTTACTTCTTGAATTTAATTTATAGCCTTTTAGTTTTGTAGAGGAATATTTCACGGAAAATACAGCATTTATCGGTTAGACAATATAAAACGAACAAAGTGTTTGAATTGAGTAGGTCAATATGTATGTATATCCTTTTCTCGCTACCAATCAATACGTTAATGGGACGGTAATAAATAATGTCAAGTGAATAATTATCCATTAGTGGGCTACCTACGAAGGAGTATATCGTGTCATTATGTGGGCCATTTATTAAGCAATATTTTTAATATCGATGAAGATTTCCATTATACAATATCAATATTTAACTGAATTCACTTTGAAATATAACCGTTTCTAGTATATCTAAATTATACTAAAGGAATAAAATATTTACTAATAATATATCATTTTTTTTTCAAATTTTGATTGCCCATCGGTGGGCATTGTACTACTAGAAATTTAATCATATTTAAAATAAATTTGTTAATTTATTTTTTGTTTAATTTGTTGAATAAAAAAAAGCAATTAATATCGACTTTTATTTAGTTCACGTGGGTATATCTGAAACAAAAGTCATATTTGATACCATTAAGGTTAGTTTTTAATTAAAAGTCCTTTTTTTGTCGTCGAGCCGAAAGTGAAGAAAACCTTCAAAATATTTTTTTCCTTTCAAGCTCGTTAATGAAAATTGTTGGAACAATTTGGCGTAACATTTTTTGTGGAATTCTTAAACAGCATTTTTTTAAACTACCGTTATAACTTTTGCAATATCCGTTTTGATATTTTCAGATAATTGAATCATTTTTATATGTACATAAGAGATTCTTCTTTAATTGGAATAAAGTTGTATGATTTCTATCCTATATTTTATTGTGATTAAAAAGTATATTTATAGCATATATGTTTCCGGAGGTTTCGCCCGCTTGTGAGTGTGGTCAGGTTTTATATCGTATCCTGTACCCCTGACAGCGTGTTTGCATAATTCAATGATGATCAATCGAGTAGCTTATAATATTAATTAGTTTACGGTTTATCTAACACGTATAAAATATTACTGCGCTGCTTTCTGCTAGGTGTGCGTCAGCCTTTAGATCAGGATATGTGAGGTGGGCTTATTTGAGTTGCATTAAAACCTATTTCTCAGTAATTATGAAAAAAAAAATTGACAATATTTAATTCATTAAGATAATTTATAGTTTCCTATTTGTTTTGTAAATTCTTTTGAAAAAATGTTTTTTTCCTATATACTAATACGGTAATCAGAAAACACACGAACGGGTGAGTATAGAATGCCACAGTTAAAATTTATATGAAAAAGGAGAGTATAATGCTTAACATTTTTATAGAATATGCATTAGAAATCGATTAAATTATTAAAATATCAGACACACTGCCATGCGCTTGGCACAGTATACACATACTTAATATGTAACATCCATGGCTTACGTTCGAACTGACAATGACATTTTTTTGTATTTACAAGCTTTTATTTAGCTTGCAATGCAAGTATGTACGGGTGAAATCTTGCAACTCTATTTAGAAGCAGATATCTTTAACCGATTGAGTTGAAATTTTGTATACTCGTTCAGTTTGGATAACAATGCATGGTTAATCAAATAAAAGGACTTGCTATGAATAATTCGAGAAATGACGTAACGTTACTCTTAATCCAATATGGGGGATCTTTAACCGATTGAGCTGAAATTTTGTATACATATTCAGCTTGGATTAAGCTTTTTTTGATCAGATGTCATTTTTAATCCTGCATGGCGGAACACCCAAGATGGCGGATATCTTTTTTAATTCATTCCTACAATATGGGTATCAAATGAAGGGGCTTGCTGAGAATAAGTCAAATACTAAAGTGACATCACTGTAAACCAATACTATGGAATAATTTTCTAGTGCCTATGATATGGGTATCAAATTAAAGGACAAACTGAGAATACGAATGCGAGTTTAAAAATAAAAATTTAAAAAATAATTAAAAGTAAAAAACCTCTTTAACACGCTTTTATTAGCTTCAATTGTAACTAACGCTGTATGTAAGAAAATCTTGGAATCTTAATTTGACCCACTTTCCGGTCTTCGATTAGGATGAAATTTTGCACGCGCGCTGAGTTCTGATGACAATACACGACTAGCTAAGAAACGTCATTACAAATCTAATATGGCGGCCTCCCCAAGATGGCGGACTGGCTGTTTGAAATCCACCCCCATGATGTGGATATCAAATGAAAGGGTTTGCTGTCAGGAATACGAAAAAAAATAGTCACGTGACTTAAATCGAATATGGCGGACGTCCAAGATGGCGGACAGGCTATTTTGAAATGCACCCCCATGATATGGGTATCAAATGAAAGGGTTTGCTGTCAGAAATACGAAAAAAATAGTCACGTCTTAAATCCAACATGGCGAACATCCAAGATGGCGGATTGGCTATTTGAAATGCAGGGTGCATTTCAAATAGGATGATATGAGTATTAAATGAAAGGTTTTGCTTTTGTAATTTTTAGTGCGCGCTAAAAGCGTGTTTTTTTAGTTTTTTAAACTATTATGAAATAAATGCTTGTTCTTAAAAAGGTTTATCAATTTTTATTTTTTTTAATTTCAACCGGTTTTACCGGTAACCGAAACCGATAAAAAAAAAACTTTTATTATAAATTTGTTTTGCACGGTGTTATACTTAAAGAAAGTAGCTAATATATTTTAAAGCTATGAGTTTTTTCTTCCGTGATTATAACTAATACTTAATAATAGCCTACAAATAAAGTCAAATTAATATATTGTAATTTTTTCTTTTACTTTTTCTAAATAATGTAAATAATCCATAAACGAATCTATCCGAAACAATCGGATAAATCAAAATAATTTTGTATCCGTCACCGTATTTGAATCCATATCCAGATCCGATATGACATATCCATAATCTCCCTGATTGTGACAATGACAACTCATTTTTCCTGTCTTTCGAATTAATTTATCTTGTATTTATGTTAGCTATATAAGACGGCCGAAGAAACAACCATTAATAAGAAACAAATACATATACACAGTACCGAATGTTTTCATAAGCTTCCTATTACAATATTGGACATTGTGTTGTTAAACTTTTATCCGCAAATATAGGAAATAAGGATGCAAATTCCGCGCTGGGCAAATCCGTCAGTAACGCCCAATCGAACAAGTTTAACGACGTACATCTTAATATCCATTCACTTTTTAAGAATTCCAATGGAAAGTTTACAATTTTCAGTTATGGAAGATTAAATTATATACGGTAGTGGATCAGTATCATGATATTAAAATTTGTATATTATGGAAAGAAAAGTAAGTTTTTCAAAGGATTAAATATATAGATATACATTTGTACTTATATACATAACTAAGCTCCTTAAATGGCCATATGTTTTGAAGCGTTTATAAAATACTATTTTAAAATGAATTCAAGTAGTAATACAAATATATAGAGTTTCTTTGTTTATCGTGCTTTCACGCTTCGAAGCCTTAACCGACCTACGGAGCAATCATACGGATAGTTTAGACTCGGAGACAAAAATAGACTTTTATATCCCGGTTTGAAAAATAGCACTAAAATGGTACGACGAATAGTTCAATATATAAAATACCTAGCAATATTATAATATCCTATATTTAGCTACATAAACAGGGCGAAAAAGTCGTAACGTATGTACATGTACATGGCTACTTACATACGGACTGTATTTCGTAAAAAGATACTGCTTATCTAAGAGTCAAAATAAAACTAATTATCTCTGCTGTATATATATTAAAGACTGGATAAATATACAGATATTTAATCAATCCGTTTATTTTAATTAAAGTTTAGAGAATACCACACTATAAAAATGTTCTCTAAATTAAACATTAATTACATTTATAAGAATTTTAGTGATAAATACCTATTGAAGAAATGATATTAGAATCTGTTATCCTTAGGAATACTCAAATGACTATTCTGAATATAAAAATATATATTTTTTATGAATTTTATAAGCTTATTTTAAGCGAAGAAAATATTTTCTTATTCGATATGATATAGAGACGAATAAAGACTCATCACTTAAATATTTTTAGGTTTTCGTTGCTGTTATTAAAGTAACGAATATAAGATTTCTTTGTCGGTTCGTATGTACGTTATCTGTCAACTATCCTACTTAGAAAAAATAGCTACTTTAAAATTTAGGAATATTATTGTATAAGAATGGCCTTTTCCTATTTATTTTTATCATACGTCAATATGAAAATAACACGATAAATATTTTCTATGTTTTCGGCGAAAATAATTTAAGTATTGATTTACTGAGAGTCCGGACTACAATTCATAATATTTAGTGTTGCAATAATTTATTGAATTATAGCTTGAATTCGTATTTATTGAACTTATTATAACCGAGTATTTTACAATATATAATATGTTATAGAAGTTGCGAGTTGTAGAAATTACATTTATAATAATAATAACTAATATTTTATTGTAATTAATTATTTGCATGCTATTAAATACTATGTTTAATTACGCCGCAGAAGTAGAACTTATCAAGCGCGTGTCATGTTTGACATTTTACTGTCTTTTTTGTTTGATTTACTCTGACTCACTGATTTTACGTCAGGGAAAAAATGGTTTAAGATTTTGGCACTGTGGTTATATTTATAAAAAAAACTGTATATTTGAAAGACTGTCGAATATTTGACTGATTTCCTCTAATAATCAGACTAATCACGGTTTTATTGGCATGTAATTATTGACAATTATTAATATAACAATATGCCCATTTCGCTGATATTTGCGAAGAATAGTTGCGTAGTTGTTTTTGTCGTAAATCGAAACGTTATATTATTAATAATTTTAATTGATATTTCTTGTTCTGTAAAAATAACAACCCTACAAAATGCAACAGTATTATTTTTTCGTTTTGATGAGTCGATTGAGTGTTACTCTCTTCTATAGCAAATATTTGTGATAGTATATTGTTTTTTGATTAATCACTTCTAACGCGTGAAAATGTAATTAAGACTAAAATCTTTTTTGCGATTTGCTGCCTTAAAGATGTTTTATTATAAATTGAATATGTGCAAGAAATTGATTTTAAAAATCCCACCTAAATTGCCTGAAGAGTTGACACTTAGAACATTCGACAAGACCGCTGCTTAAACTTTTTTTTTGTGATGTCACGGAAGTTACAAATCACTGAATACATATCTTGGAATAAGAGCCATAGTACGATTTTGTACAGAAATACTTATGTAAAAAAAAAAATATATATATATATATGTGTGCTTATTACAAATATTTTGCAATATTTGTAAATCTATAAATATTATATAAACTAATTGCAACAAATTACATTAAATATTAATAAAAGTCAGAAAACATTAACCTTTACTCGAATATCGCTTTTAAATAACGTATAAAATCAATACTCGTCTGACATGTTTTTTGTAAATATCATAACATTGTAAAGGTTCTGAACTATTAAAATTATTTTTTATCATAATTTTAGGAAACAATCATAACTAGATACGAAATTAATTAAAATTTATTCATTTTAAAATAACATTTTTAAACTCAGGAAATAGTTGAGACTATTAGACATCGACGCGGTTGAGGTTACAACTATGAGAACTGTACACGCATTATGAATGCCTGCCGTAAAAAAAATACTATTTTGTAACTATGCCTTGCAAAATTTTACATTAAACATCGAATAGCAATATTAGAACTAATTGTATATAATTGTGTGATAATTGAAATAAAAAAAAATTTTTTTTAAACATTTAATAAAAGAATAAGCCGATTTAACTAAAAGTAATTTTAGATAAACTACTCGTAACTACCGTTTAATGGTGATGATAAGAGACTACGAAAAAGTACATTGCATCGCACTTAAGGGTGTGGTGTGGCCTAGTTTTCCTAACGTACATCCAACGCCGCTTGTTTAACAGGTAACCGAAAATTATTACTTCCATATACACATGAACAACAGAAGCGGTCGTAATAAAGGACAAAGACCTTTATAGCATTAATACATGCCTAAGTTCCATTAGTTGAATTCTAAGCATTAGCATTTTAAGCAAAATTAAACCAGACGTTTTAACAAAACAATCAGTTTTGTGGTGAAAATTTAAATATTTAATTTACATTTTCGTTTTGTGCGAACTTTCTTTGCCTGTATTTAGATTATCCTAAATATTTTCCCTTCATATATTTAAATAATAAGTATTATAACGAATTATTCTCAGAATTATCATATTATATGTGAAGTAATTAAAATTGAGTAAAATATGGCATTTTACTGTTTCAGTCTTTTACAAAGATGTTATCTGTGTTTCAAAGGGAATACTGATGACTCACCATTCCTTTATAAGCTTAAAGATTGTGCTAGAAAGGACAACAATAGTAGTAAAATACCAAGACTTTAACATTTAAATTCAAAGCTGAAAACCATTTCAGAAACCACTTCCAGTTGATGCTTGTGGTAATTGAATAAAGAGAAAGCATTCCGAAATCACTAAAACGATTCGGAAAGATTTCTCATTTATATAATATTTATTATAACTTCTAAAATAACTTAAATAACTAAATATATAATGCTTCTCTGTAATAATTGTCATTTCGAATAGGATTATCCGTAATATTTCTGTCGCAAATCATGGACCGCACACTGCAATAACGAAACTAGCTATTGTTGGATGAGTCCAACAATAGCTAATTTCGTTATTCCAGTGTGCGGTAAACTGTTATTAGACAGTAGACATTTGAATAGTGAATTATTTATTTCAACCATTATACAATCTGAAATAGAGATTTTCTAAGTTACTAAAAATAAATATCATTAAAGATAGATTATTTTGCAAAACAAACGTTTTAGTCTACGTTAAGGAGCAATGACATCATAATGAGTTCGACTTGCGATTGTATTGTATTTTAGGCTTATAACAGCTTCGTTATCGACATTCCGTCGTGACGTTAGTTCCCCGACATTTCATGTCAAAGATACAAGTCATGAAATATGAATGCATACTCTACAATCGTTTATGTTGTTTTTTTTTAAACTACGAACTGTGAAACGCATATGTTAAAATATTCGATCTGCATAACCCACTGACCTGAAATTTCACTAAAACGTGCAACGTTCAAACATGTTTGGAATTCTTTGATACGTAGAGTAAAATTTACTGTTTCATTGAGTAATAAATATGTAGGAATATAGTTTAAGGCCGAAGGTGTTATTAACTATTGCCAATGGTAGTATTATTGTCTCCCTTCTTTTATACAACTGTAGAACGGATATATTAAGGATTCTCACTTTGTCCAATCTCCGCCGCTGTGAAATTGTGTATTTGTCTATATCTGTCTGTCTGTCTGTCTTGATAGTCGCTTACAGCTGTCTGTCCTAGTGTATGATTAGATCTTTAAAATTACACAACGGATTTTGATGCGGTTTTGTTATAATAGATAGAGTAATACAGGAGGCTGGTTTATGTTTATAATGCATGGACAATATAGTAGAGAAACACAGATAATTTTAAAGGTTTCTAATATGATGTGGTAAATAAACACATTTTTTTGCGCTTACATTGCAAACGCTGGCTGAACTCTACGATATAGTACAAAATAATGTACTACAGTATTGTACACCTTAAAGAGGTATTAAAAAAAATCTGCGATGTCTATCTCTTAGGGATAACCCACAATAACCATTTTTATCCTTTACATTTTGCGAGAATTAATGGAGAAATAAAGCCTCCTGAAATCCTTATCCAGTTAAGTACCTCAAATGCAATGTGCGTTTAATATAGATCAATATGGCCCATTACAGCATGTAAATTAAATTATTATTTGCGAAGATATTACAGATTTAAAACGCAGAGACATTGCGGTTTGTATTATCTATTGACTGAAAAACTGTTAACGTTTTACCTATATCATGGTATGTAAATTTTTATCTAAATGTTACGAACCTTTATTATAAATATATTTTTGCAAAATTCTTGCGAAACCTTAATAATATAAATTGACATGCATGTCGTAGCCTACGCGATCCAAAGTTGGTGGATGTAAGATGTGTCATGGGTTGATTGATAAAAAAAATATCTATTAAATTCGCAGCTTTCAGTCAAGCCCTATTATGTTTGTCGCGTCGCTACGATATCGGCACGTTCACAGGATTTAATTTTGAGTTTCGCTTTTATGTAATATAAGGTAGGTATTTTAAATGCAACATTTTAAAGGCTGCGAATTTAAAAACTACAACGATTTTTTAAGGTTAATGATTATAGACTTCTCGTATTTGGAATACATATTTCAGGAATTAGCTTCAAATATTCTCAAAAGGAAAAACGGGCAATAAGACATTCATAGTGTTTACATTTTGTTGCATAGTCCGTGATATTTATATCATTTTTTTTTTGTTTTCGCTAACGTCATAAGTCAATTTCAGTGTGTCCCAGTGTCAAAGTCGAGATAATGTAATTTCGTCTTAAATCAACAAAAAAAAACGTTTGCGTATCAAAATATTACACACAGCACTCTGGAAAATTAAAATACGGGGAATGTCGTGTTCACGGTCAGGATTTGTTACGTTATAACATGATTTAAAAAGTAAAAATCTAATCGAATAAAAGTATGTTGCACAGGACTGTTTTTGATCACACTCTGCTTTTAACCTTCATAAACTCAAATGAAATAGAGAAATTGGATTCGATGAATTTGTAACTTCCTAACTAACTAACAATAACAGTTTAAAAAATACTGTCATAGAACGATTTCCAACAATGTTTCTCAACTCTGGAAAGTTGTAAGAGGTAATATTATATTAATTAAATGTTATGTTAAAGAACTGCCACTGATCTCTTGATATCTAACTCTTAAAGTATTATCTTCAATTGATTTTATTGTTAAAGTTTTTAGAACACAACTTATCATTGTAAGCCAGTGAAGTTACACTTCACTGAATTCAATTTTATAGAATAAAACTATTAATCGGTAAGTAAGATTTTTCTCGCTTTATGTAATCATTCAACTGCCTTTAGGCTTAGTGGTTAATTTTAATGATATACTCTGAAGATTATAATTTCGGATTCAAATCCTGGTATAGAACTGAATAAGTTTTCTATATGAAGAAATCTTGATAAACGTATTACCGTGACGTATATTTGCAATCGTCAGTGTTTACGTAATTAATTATACGAGTAAAAGAAGTAAATCGTTAAGATCTTCAGCCAACCAGAGGAGCGCATTCCACGGCGCAACACCAATTCCAATTGGTGTACACTTGTGACCGATTTTCAGATGCCACATGACACATGCAGGTATCCTAACTATGTTTTACTTCACGGTCGAGCATGGAATTAGTTCCCCATAAAAATTCCCATGAAAAGTGGCAATTACCCAGATTAACTCGTAATCAACGTTTAGTTTCTCGTTTACAATTTACAAATTAAAAAAATAATAATAAAATTCGAAAGAAATTCTAAACTTTCAATTGAAAATTTGTCTGAAATATTTGTACAATATACACCAAGGAACTGACAACGTGTTCGCGTTAATTTGCATATTAAAAGAAGTACATAAGGACTCCGATTTTTAGAAGTAAAATATATGTAAGGCCGTAAAAGCAAATGAAATAAAATGTATCTGTAATTAATTTCTAATCTAAACTAACATAATATAAATTAGGACAAATTATATTATATTTATATCGTTTAAAATAATATTAATACATAGTTATTAATAATTTCACAAAAATATAATTGAATGTAATAATCGAATAAAGTTTAAATAATTACATGGGCATCGTTCAGTATTTCAATTAACTTAATCTGCATTATTTAGCCAGAATGAAGAGTAGTATTAATGGATAAAACGATATTCTTTTCTTGAAGAAAGAGCTCTTTGTCTGTAAATTAGTTTAAAACGGTTTATATTTTAACATTGATTTAACTAAGTTACAGTCAATGGTTGAAATGACCAAGATCTTCGAGAATAAACTAAGATAATATAGGCTAAAAGGATAACCTAATACAACTTATCTTCTTGGAATTTATTAAGCTTGCGTTAATATTTTTTTTTATTTTGTTGGTAGTGCACACCTCGGTCGCTCAGTGCTCTATTATTTATTTGTGACTGCATCTGTACTTAAGGTTGTTCTGAGATGTGTTTTATATAAAGCGTTATTAATTTATTTATTTAAAATGGATACGTGTACTGTCAAATGAGAAATCTGTCCAAAGATATTGGCATTAAAAGATTTATTAACCTCATTATTTCGATCACATCGCAGATGCGCCATCTCGGGACTAAGATATTGAGTCAGTTGTGAATGAATTTTAGCACCGACAAACTCGCAATTAAAAAACTTATAACAGCTAAGATGAATAATAAGTGCATGGTACCTACCCAAAGCGATTTACTCAAAGCCCTATCACCAAGTGATACAATGATAAATTATAAAATCAACCCAAAGAAACATCTAGGTATTATAATTTAAGCTGGGTTTTCACTCGCATAGGTCCAGAACCTGACACATAAAACTGTCGGCCCTGGGTCTAAACGGTAAACACTTTCCGGTCGTGTCGAGCAGCCGCCCCATCGGATTATGAGCATAAGTGAATAGAGAGTGCACCTTTATTTACGCATTTACTTTTACACTTTAATACCTCCAAAGAGTTCCCTCCCTGGATAAAATGTTATTAATAAAATTTTACGAAAATTTGTTATTTGTATATGTTGTAAATATGAAATTCGTTTTGACACTATGAACTGCTAACTATTCTTCAATCACATTGGTAACGGTAAGTTAAAATCTAGTAATTATTTAATAGTAAAAGTCGTTACATTTATTTACAGCCTGTATATATCTCACAGCTGGGCGAAGGCCTTATTTTCTTATCAGGAGAAAGATTTGGAATTTATTCCACCGAGCCGTGTTAATGCGAATCGATGGACACCCATGTGTCAGATTTCACGAAGGTGCCGACTGAAACTGCAATAATCGGTCAAGATTCACGCCTTGTTAGTACTGAGCGATCTTGGAATTCCTTAAGAATTAAATAAAGAACAGTAATCTAGCTTCATTTATATAAATCATATTCAGTTGTTTTTATTATACTCGTAATCGAGTGACAAATATCAAAATCAAATATTTATATTTACAATACAAAATGATAAACATATATACAATAAAATGTCAGTTTAAACAATTAATTTATTAATATTTGAATAATGAATATTGTAATTTAATTATCTAAAACTAACGACTAATTAATTTATATTAACATGATTCGTGACTATTTAACTGGAAAATATTATGGAATATTCGGAATAGCTGCTTTTTGTAAAAGCTCTGTTAGTCGAACATTGACTACCTATCTGTTTATAAAATACTCCGAGTATATTAAAACTTCGATATTTAAAATTATATTGTCTCTATATATAAGTATAAACACAAATAAGATTGATTTTCAGTAAATAATTACTTGAGATTTCGGAGTAGTCGCGTTCAGTAGCGGATATTAGGGTCATGTTAAAAATGTTTCGAAGGATAAGTATCCTTATAGCTCATGCGGTATTAAAATACACTATAATATTGCTTCAAATTATAACTGGATTAAAATAACGGTGTGTTCATTTAATCAGAATTTATTTATTATTTATTAGAGATCGTTTTATTAAGTAATAATCGAAATTTATAATTAATATTAATTTGTACATTTCTATACTCCTTAAAGACAAAATACAATATGGCGATCACCAGTTACAAAGTAATAGCGTTTAATTTTGAAATTTAAATTAGTTTATCTGTAACACACACAGCTACATAAAAAATATATTTAAAAAAGGACACACCATTTTATATAATATAATAATAAGATGCAAAGCAGTTTATCGTAAGTACGATTATACTCAGGGAACTTCAACGCTGATTTACAGTGACCGCCTCTAAAAATAAATCGTTACGATATAAAATAAACGTATAATTGACATCATTATGAATACTCACTAAAATAAAAAAAAAATAGTCAATTAAAACAACGTCCAACATACAAAGAGAAAAAATTAAAGTAAAACTAAATATTATATCAGTAAATAATATCAACTACCAACCACAATAATATATTTTTAAATAATGTACAACTTGTATGCAACCAAATTCAAATACGGCACTTACAATACAGTCAGTCCGACTTGGATTTTGTAAAATTATAACTATTAAAAAATGTCGTGTTCACTTTTAACGTCTATTACAAGTTTTAATATATATTAACAGTATATTATCGATATTTCTTCCTTGTATACCTTTGATGTTTGTAAACGTATGAATTTGAGTGTGTGTTTACTTTTGAAATGGACTTATAGGAACGGAAACCTTATAAGTTAAGCGTTTTGTAAATAAAGATTTACTAATTCAGGTCAGGTTAAACATTTTCCACCGGCTGGTTGTGACTTCTTGCTTTTAAATGGATATGCTTCTCTTCCAAATTCTTTCATTGAAAAGAAGTTAACAAACATGCTTATGATAACAGTTTCATTGACGGATGAACTACGATTCATATCTCTGGAGGAAGGGATGTGTTTAATAGTCGGAATACAGGAACCAGTTCTTTATATACTTGGAAGCGATTTCCAACGAGATGTTCAAGTCAATTTCTTCTAAGGTAGAACTTCACACGCTCGATTTCAAAGCCCTTACTGACATAATGGCACTTCAGGAAATTAAGCAGTTAGCGAAACGCAGATTCAGATAACATAGAACTATACATATGTGCAAGAGGTTAATTCCTTAACTAGTTGGCTTAAATGAGTATAAATTATATGCTATTCAATTTAACATGACTTATAAGTTTGGAACTCGATTCTAGCAGTTAATACCTTAACCAAATAGTAGCGAATGTAAGACTAAATATGATAAGTTCAGTGGTCTAGTGAACTATTTTTGATCGTGCTGAAGCTAACTGTAAAGTAAACGCCTAAAGCCGTCATCTAGTAGGCCAACCTACGTATTTATAGCTGTAATATTTACATACTATTTATAGCTGCAATCTGTACATATTCGCAGTGACAAATCATAAAGACCCGTGACTAAACTAGTGAATCTCTCTACTTCGACTACTGTTATTTAATAGTCGGAAAAATATGATTACTGAATTTTTTTGCATTCGTAATTTCAGATTTTTTGATAGAATCTATATTTCGATCCAACTTTTAAATTTAATTTAATCTTGTAAAATAATTATTTTGTTAATAAGTTTTTTTAAGAGCCTTCTTGGAAAAAATGTATTTTGAAACAGCTTGTAAATATCCCATTGCTGGGCGACAGGAGAGGAGGTCTCCTTACCCTTTTGAGGCGAAGGCTTGAAGCTTAGTCCAGTAGGCTGCTCCAATGAGGTAGAACATATGTAACTGAATTTCATTCAAATTAAACACATGCAGGTTGTTTTCACGATATTTTCCTTCACCGCCGTGCACGAGTTGAATTATAAATACAATTTAATTGGTGTTTTTATTTTTGATATAGTTATATGCTAGTCTTTATTACTTTTGTTGGTTCCGCGAAACGTACAAAGTGAAACGGTTACAGACGACAAAAACTGACGAGAGGCAATTCTAAAAATCGGTAAAGTTTACCTTATGACTTCCAACAAAAATAACCTTTAATCTTGGAACATCAAATGTTTGGATTCGTTTCATACAAACATCATATGCTCAGCGTAAAAGTGTTCACATTATTTATATTTTGTTCAGAAAATAGATTTTAGTTTTTAGTTCTAAAGTGATTTTTATAAAATGATGAAGACAGTTCAATACTAACTTACCGAGTCTTCCTATTTATCGAGTGACTATCTACATTAGAGTCTGTCTACTTACAAAACTATTCAACCCTTTTATAATATAAAATTAATAAGATTGCAATTCCCGTCTCGATGGAGGACGATCACTTTTCATCCGAAGAAATGAAATTACGACTCAATAGGGAAATGCTGCAAACGTTTTTGTTACTACTTTACGGTTATTTTTTCCGCTGAAAGTTGTTATTTTGTTCAATATATCATCATTTTGTGTATTCATTTCTACTTCATCAATATAATTATATCGCTACATTGAATTCTATAATATTATTAATACAAACATTGACATTATATTTAGATTCTAACCGCATTGAAACCTTGATCATAACATTCAGTACAACCAGCAACAAAAGTTAAAACAGAGTATTTAATTAATTTATAAGGGAATTATCTAGCATGTGAGAAATGTACTTCAGAGATTCCGTAAAAAGATTCGAAACTCACCGAAGAACACGACAGTGAAATGTCAGAGAGTGGTATGCGATACTGACTATAATAATTATAAAATTTATACGACACACGAATCAAAATGGCGTATCACCGTAAGTCGGCTGTCAACATTTAGCTTGTAGGATACGAGGTGACAACAGAACCGCTCTGCTGAAGTGTACTTCAGCAGAGCGGTTCTGTAATGTTGACAGCAGATGATCTACAGATCATAACGTCATACTCGTAATATTTGAAGATAAAGCAAATTCAGCGTTAGTCATGAAATATTAAATGAACATTCCGGAAACGGCTCACTGTCATAATAATTAATTCCGTAGTTATTTCTTCAAGGATAGTTTGACAGCGATTATGTTTATAATTAATTTTCATTGTGTCTGATTTAAATTTTTGTTGTCTTAAAATTATAACATTTACTATAAATATTTAAAAAAATAGCTTCATTATCACAACAATGCTATTGATATTTAATATTTTATTGTTTGTTTGAATTGTCAAAACATTGGGAACATTCCGTGTGGATAAATTATTGTAAGGAATTGAATTTTACATTAAATATATTTTTTTATTAATTTACCTCCTATATATACAATACTATATTAAACATTAAAAAAAATACATCTATGTATATATAATTTATTATATATTAATTTTGTAAAAATATATATTAATTGTGACGGTTAAAAAGATTAATTCATGCCACTGTACGTAGATATTCTGGTACCACTCAGATCATTTATCGAGAAATGCTTGATAAAAATTTTGGAAAGAGTATGAGCAATGATCTAGCCTGTGACGAGATTTCGACGCATCCGCTTCGCAACGATGAAATAGTCAAATAATTTTAGTAAACAACTTAAGTGAAACTCACCATTAAAAATAATAATATGATGATCCGTTGCAATATATTTAGTAAGAACTTTGTATTAAGACAGCTGCATTGAATATGCATAAATACATACCTACATATATTTGTGGTATGATTATTATTCGCGTTTCGTCTTGTATATTGTATGAAACCGACTTACCTTATTGTATTCTGATTACCTTAGAACGTGAGATTGCTTAGGGATTAAATGTTTACCCACATTATTGTATGTTTGATCTATTTCATTGATAAATAAACACATCAAAAGATGTTTACATTTACAGGGACAGTTGAACAATATGGTAAGATGCATGTCTTTACAAAGACAGAGAAAATTATATATAATATCAACAACTAATTTAACTTTTAAATAATTTAAATATTAGACAACATCACATACATTACTCTGATCCCAATGTAAGTAGCTAAAGCACTTGTGTTATGGAAAATCAGATGTAACGACGCTACCACAAGACAACCTAGAAAACTAATGAACTTTTTCTACATCGACTCGGTTGGGAATCGCTCCCGGGACCTCGGAGTGGCGTGCCCATGAGAACCGGTATACTCGACCACGGAGGTCGTCGAACTTTTAACTTTGCCGTTTCATAAATTCAAATAATTTGTATAAAATACATTGGTGAAGAAGGCATATTGTTCAATACAAGATTATACAGATGATAAAAGAGCGTGGAGTTAATACTTGTTGACTTCCAGGCATTATTACATACATATATAATTGTATTTAACTAAAATGACTGTATTTTTAAATGTTGAAAAAGAGTAACTACTGACTTTCTTGTCGGTTCTTCTCGGCAGAATCTAGATTCCGAACCGGTGGTATTTTCACTTAATATAGTTTGTTAAATGACGTTTCAAAAGTACTTGTAAAAGCCTACTTGAATAAAATATATTTTCATTTTGAACAAAGATTATGAGTTATGAGGAAATTTACGTTAAGAAAAATATAAAAAAATAGGCCACGTGGGCACGGGCAGGGAATCCGACTCGTGCAATGAGGCTATATTTGTGCTGTAAGATATTGCTGCCAAATTTTCGATTCTAGGACAGCGGTACAAAGTACTCTATTAGTTTTCAGTTTTCAGACCTAACTTATGCCTACGTGGTCCTGAGATAAAGAGTCCTGACATACATACAAGTAGACAAACAGAAGGACAACAAAGTGATCTTAATATCGTTTCTTGTTTCCTTTTGAGGTACGGAACCCTGAAACAAAATGTCAGAAAAAAATGTATACTGTTTTTATATATATCACTTGTAGAAATAAACAATCAGTTGCGTCTGTATGTAATGTGAGCCGATCTAATTAGGTAACGAAACACGAGTATTGCTTCTCATTGCAATCGAATAATCAATTAGTCTTAGTAGGGATGAAGTATTTTATAAACTAACGCGACGCTTAGCACTGATCTGAAGCACTTTTACATTTACAGTTCAATATACAATTGTATTTATGCGGAGATGTAAGAGCAGCATACGCGGACGGACAAAAGACCGCGGGTTCAAAGTCAGTAAAGTAAAGTAGCAATAAATATAGTGACGAAACCTCCATCTAAGATGGAGTATTGTCACGTATTTGTAATCAAAGGGATTGGTGTGATAATAAATTAAATTCCTTTATTGAATATAGAAGAATTACTTTTATTTATTGATACATAATAACATAATCAGCCTGTAAATTTCCCACTGCTGGGCTAAGGCCTCCTCTTCCGTTGAGAAGAAGGTATGGAGCATATTCCACCACGCTGCTCCAATGCGGGTTGGTGGAATACACATGTGGCAGAATTTCGTTGAAATGTGTCTAACATGCAGGTTTCCTCACGATGTTTTCCTTCACCGCCGAGCACGAGATGAATTATAAACAAATTAAGCACATGTAAATTCAGTGGTGCCTGCCTGGGTTTGAACCCGAAATCATCGGTTAAGATGCACGCGTTCTAACCACTGGGCCATCTCGGCTCTTATTTATTGATATGTCATATTAATCACAACCACCGGTGCAGAAAAGACATTTTATTTTTATTTCGCTGGAAAAATGCATTACGCGTCATTACGGGTATGTGGGGATCGGGGGATATGTGGGCCTCCAAACAAGAGGAGTTCCCGGGCTATAGAGAACCCCCCTACTCCCGGCGACAATTACAGCGGGGAGAAGGTACGCATAGCGCTGATGCCTTCTCCCCGGTCTTCTTCGTCGCAGCGAATCCGCGAAGGCAGCTACAAGAATTTTTATAATTAATATACGCCGAGAGAATTCATGTATGCGCGTGCTATTATTCTTAATATTATAATACTGTGCAAATCATAAACTGCATTTATAATGGTTTTCGATATACTCATTAAAATTTATGTATGTATGTCATAATGTATATAAAGTTCTACAAAATACAGGCAATTAAAAAAATTAGTTTAGGTATGTTGTAAAACAAGGATATCATTATAAAATCAATTATAATGAATTACACCTTAATAAACATTTATAGTATAAGTATTTTCTTATTTCCATCAACATCTACCGTTGGCCAGAACCTTTAAAAAGAATTTAAAAAAAATGTTGCCCGTATGTATCAGTGTTCGCAGTGTTTCTCTGTAATTTTGGTCGATCTAAATAGAGCTTAATTAATTGCGCAAGATAAATATTGAGTTTACGGGATACGTTCCTAGTATGTAATTATTAATACTCAATTATCGATTTCACAAATTGATACTGATCGTACTACATAGCACAAAGGACAGTATATCATTTCACATAATAAATAATTGTATTTACACGAATCATAGCGTTATATGAAACTGGCATCTGTTACTAATATCTCTTTGAGTCGTGGCCAAAGTTTCGACAATTGATATCGTTGCTTCGAATAACCATTAAATTATATTGAACCTTATCAAATAGTTAGTTATTGGCGTGGAAATTATTGCCGCGTGCAGTGAATTGAAATTTACTTCTACTCTAATTCATGCAGTAGCAACTACTCTTCCTACTTCTTGTGAATTTTAATGTACATTATATATAATATAAAAGATAATAAAATATAGTTTTTTTTTTTATCATGTCTACGCTGTCGACCGATCATTAGTTCATCGGGAGTCAATCCCGGGTCAAGTTTATCATAAAAAGGCATTGTTATCGGTATTGACGTGTAAATTTTCAATTACATTGGATGAGAATTTCAAATACAGCTTAAAAGATTTGAATCAAACCAATTAACAAACATTTTAAGTTAAACAAAAAGATTTTGAAAATTATAAAGAAACAAGACTACAAACAAACTCGCATGCAATGCGTAGATTGATGATGTGCATATATATGTGTGTGTGCACATATTGTATATGTGTGTGTTTTTTGCGTATTTGTCACTTGAATCACCATTTAGGACGAAAATATAATTTTTTCGACTTTGACGTAATCTCAGAACGTGACTTATCAATATTTTTTTCATTAAATTATTAATAACTCAACTACCACTGAAAGTGTAGATAAGAAATTAAAAAATAATGCGTGATTGCTCATATATACAATAATGTATTACAATGTGATACGAATCAAGAATTGAACATCATTCAAGCTGCTTATGGAACGACGTCGTTTAGTAAAAAGGCTATTTTATTAAATGCCTAATTGATCTCCATTTGGTTGTCTATTTTGCATTACATCGGCCTATTAAATCTTGTGAAAAGAGATTGCACCTGTACACAATAACTAGCGCAGTTAGTGGAGCTAGTTCACTATAGCCGTAAGTCGGTAAAGAGGACTTCTTTTTTCAAGTACGTTCTTCGCGATATTTTCACGATATCGATATATATGTATGTACATATGTTTGTTGTTGAGTTTAATGACAGTTAAGGGTGAAAATCAAAGCATTATACAACTGAGTTATCTAATTCGTGTTGAAATAATTAAAGATCAAAAGCATTAAAACAGGAATGTATAAATTAACACTTACTTTTAAATTTCACTTCTTCTCTGAAACGAACTGTTTTTATTATAAAAATCAACAACTCGAATCCCGGTATTTGGAGTTCGATAAATAAATTCTGGTAAACTCTTATTTTCGATTTGATTATATTTCCCAATGTTAACGACAGTGCTATCTTGGGTTTTCGACTGAGCCGTCTGAGTTATTGTTTTCGTATCGACTTAGGAGAAAGTACTTGCGCACATGTATTCCAGAATATTTTAACATAGAACAGAATATCTTAAGAAGAGCAATACACAGTTGAGTTAGCGACACAATAACTGCATGGTACCTCTAGCAATAACTCTTGTACCATCCACCTGTCATACAACTTTGATTGATTGGGGAATGTTAAGAAGTTCTCAATACAGTTTCAACGAGTTATAGGGACTAAACGATTTTATTTTATTATATACTAACGACCCGCCCCAGATACGGGTGCAATTTTCTATACATATAGTAAAATTGGTGTGTCTGTTTGTAATATTAAAAATAACCGCTTTTCATTACTTTGCATTTTCGAAACTCGTAGTCACTTTTATTTCGTGGTTTGCAGTGATTTTTTTACCTTTTAGTTGATTCTCCGAAATTGACTTGGACATTGGACTTAATACTATAAATAAAATTTGTAAACTTTATTTTCAATGAACGTATGGTATTTCAAATTATAAATTATAAAATCATAATATAGCCAGTGGCGCCTGAGTATTTATTCTTCTTAATATAAGCTTGTTACAAATAGAAGTACATTGATGTTTCCAAACGAATTTTTATCCCAAGTGACCCACGCTGAATATATCTGGTATAATTTTTAAAAACAAATTCTATTAAACAACTGTTATTAAATCTATTTATTACTTATAGTAAGTTATTGTTATTAGTTTCAGTGTAACACTTTAGATCATTTGTCCGTATAATAAATAAATAAAAGATTAAAAAAGTTAATTTTTTTAATTATATAATAATATATTATGGATTTCAATGAAGTACAGAAAATATTATCGTAACATTCTTTGACGAAATATTACTTTAATATGAATCGAGAAATTTTATTATCAAGACGGAACTCAATATATTAGTTTCTGGGAACTGGTATGATATTGATAATAAAATAATTATAGTAAATAATGCGCTCAACGGTTATTTTTCATTTACTGATGCCAAGCTAGGGGGGTAATGATTTAAGCATTTTGTGTAGGTAAATATATTCGTATGTTCCTATAAATTATGTGACGTGTAGTTAGCTTTTAGTGCCCGCGTGTCATCGGTTATATCGTGTCATAATTATTAAAATCAAGATGGCGAACATGACATGCGCAGAATATGAAACAAAAAAAGCGGCCAAGCGAGTTGGACTCGCCCATGAAGGGTTCCGTAGCAGCACATAACATAAAAGGTCTTGTAGTTAGTTGTAACTTTTGAGTGAAAGGTAAATTGCGGTTTACGATTTATGACGAATTAAAAAAAACTACTTACTAGATCTCGTTCTAACCAATTTTGAGTGGAAGTTTGCATGGTAATGTACATCATAATTTTTTTTAGTTTTATCATTCTCTTATTTTAGAAGTTACAGGGGGGGTGACACATTTTACCACTTTGAAGTATCTCTCGCGCAAACTATTCAGTTTAGAAAAAAATGATACTAGAAACCTCAATATAATTTTTGAAGACCTATCCATAGACAGGTATGGGTTTGATGAAAAAAAAAATTGAGTATCAGTTCTAAGTATGGGGAACACCCAACATTTTTTTTTAAATTTTTTGTGTGCAAATCATAATGCGGTTCACAGAATACATCTACTTACCAAGTTTCAACAGTATAATTCTTATAGTTTCGGAAAAATGTGGCTGTGACATACGGACGGACAGACAGACATGACGAATCTATAAAGGTTCCGTTTTTTGCCATTTGACTACGGAACCCTAAAAAAGACTGTATTTGGTATCAATACTATGATTCAAAAATTCCGAATTTGTAATTGATAATTTATGATAACAATTTATAATCGCGTTAATACGTATTTTCGTGATCACACTATACAAGAGATTTCAAATAAGTTTCTGAATGATAACTAGTTTATTTATTTTAAAAGACTACTATTTAATTACTTCTGTAATTAAACTTAAAACTAAATGTGGGACCTTATATATTTATTATAAGTAAATTTAAGACGAAACTTATACAAGAAACCTAGCTTTCGTAGAACTATATCGGATATGTAAAAAAATGCTTAAAATTATGAGAATACACATGCGTTTACTATTCAAGAAATAGAAGCCTGTTAGGTACCACACAATCAACACATATTCTATTGCCAACCAACTTAGTATTCTTGTGTTCCGGTATGTCGGGTGAGGCAGTAACTACAAGCAAAAGGGACATAATATCTTAGTTCTTAAGGTTTGCGGTGCATAATTGGCGATGTAAGGAATGGTTAATATTTCTTATAGCGCCAAAGTCCATGGGCGGTGGTGACTCATTAGCTCGTCCGCCTTTTATTTTATTTATTCTCGCTGGAAAAATGCGTTACGCGTTTCTCCCAGTAAAGTTTATGTGGGACTCGCCGGTGCCCAGGACGCGCTAAGTTGACCGGAATACCCACTAAAAAACCAGCGGTACCCTCTCCGTCTTTTCAGCCGGTCAGCCCGCCTATGCGGACCTCCAATTCCTAGGGGGAATTCCCGGGATATTAGCTCGTCCGCCTACATATTTCATATAAAACAAAAAAGTCAGATAAATAAATAATAACGCAACACAATCTTTGACAAACGATCTGATATATATCACACGTGCGAATATTCAAAGCAATTTCATTGAACATCGACCACTAGTGTACGTGGCACCACTCAGTGTAAGTCGAAAACGCATTGCAAAACTACCCGGAAGTACACCTAAGCAGCACTACAAGACACATTCTTATAGCCTAATGTTAACATAATACCAGACTTGTTTCCTATAGGAACATTACTTGTTAGCAATTTTGCCATTACTTTTATCCCATTATTTTATATATTAACTGCAAGGGTGGGATTTGGTAGAACCTAAAAAGTGTAAAATATTATGCGAAAAAGGGTTCATAAATAAGAAATTATCAGTTTGTTACGGTAACTTCCCATTTTTTCCCCTAATCGGGATGAAAGGAGGGCTTGGAACTTATTATAAACCTTTGCTCCTTTGTTCGTTATAAATGTTTTTATTCTACACTAGCGACTCGCCCCGGGTCCCTGCCTTTTAAATGTGTAATATCTTCGAAAATATTCATTTAAATTACATGCTTGAAAGGGCTATATTGATTGATATCAAATGCAAAATGTATTTAAGATACTTAATTGGATGAGGTTTAATGCTGTATTGCTTAAAATCACTTCGAAAATAAGATTTCTCGTAAAAGTAAAGGATAAAAAGTTGTTATTGTGGGTTATCCCTAAGTGATAGACATATACTATCTCATAGGGTTGAGCCAGCATTTGCAATGTAAGCGCAAAAAATGTTTTTATTTAAGACATCACTTTGGAAACCCCTAAAATTATCAGTGTTTCTCTACTATATTGTGCGTGTATTTTAAATATAAACCTTCCTCTTGAATCAATATATCTTAAATAAAACCGCATCAAAATCCCTTGTGTAATTATAAAAATCTAAGCATACATAAGGACAGACATCAGTAAGCGACTTTGTTTTATACTATGTTATGGTCAAACATGATATAGAACACGTATATGAAATTATGATATATTAAACGGCACTGATTCTTTTGGGTGACTTTTGTTTCTAGCCGCGATTTTTGGGGCATTTCCCCCCCCCCCCCCTTCGATAACTGACTGACAGCCAGAATCGTTACAAAATAATTCGTCTAAATATTTGTATCATAGTATTATGCGCTTCGAGCGCTCGCTAGTCTGAAACTTTATGCATTGCAGTTCAGATACTCGTGTGCCGTATAGACAAATGGAATTATGCTCTATCTGGTTATAGACGCTCCGTATTATTTAACACATTTGTTGTTGAAACGGTCAAGGTATAATTATAGCTTACTTACTAAATAAATTTGATTGTATAAGGTCTAGGAAGTCCAAATTTTATTGTCTTTATTTAAAAGCATAGGTTTTTCGTCTTTGTTCTATTATAATAACTATTTACTTCGTAGTCTAACAATCTTATAGGTAATACCACAGATCTCAAGATCTTGGATCCAAAGCCCGGGCTGGGTCAATTAAAGTAATTGGATTTTTGCAATTGCAGCTCGGAGTCAGGAAATCGGTGGTATTACACTTCCGTTCCTCGGAAGGCAGTAAAGCCGCTGGTCTTGCACCTGATCTCGAACCGTAGTGCGGATTGCCGTCTGATTTGACTAAGAGACTGAGGATATTGAGCCTGCATTTGTGTTTGCACACACATTTGCGCACTATAATTGATAGTCCATAAGATAGGCCTAGTTAAATAAAATGCGGCCCAAGCGGTATTGTGTTTTAAGCAATAAATTATAATATTATGTTTACGCCAATATTTTGTGTCGTATAATAATATCAAAAATATCTGATTGTTTTTAACGTGAAATATCTATGGCCGCGCCTTGGGGGTAAAATGTATTCATATGCTGTGACGTATCCGCTGGCATTGTCTACCCCCTTGTGTTTGCGTGGCTCGTGGACTTTATTCCTCTATTATAATATAAAAAAAATTTGAAAAATATATTTTACGACAAAAATTTTGTTTATATTTTATTCTTCATTTTTTTTTTCTTTATTTATGAATTATTTCAATAACAATTATCTGAATAACCGTCGGTATAACAGCCGTCTTTTTTAATATAATTAAGGTAGAAGTTTTTTTTTTCTATAATCTAAATTTAAAATGCCTAAAAATAGACTGAATATTAACTTAAGCGTCAAATGAAAAGTTACTGTGAGGAGATAAAATGATAAAAGCAACACTTTTTTTTGTTGATAGTGTTATGAATTTGCAATTTTTGTAAATATCGCCAGTATAGTGTTATTTTTTTTAATAATTGTCATATTCCTATATATGGGTCTAATTAAACGTATCTGTATTGGATGTATGGCTAGGCAATAGTAAAAATAGCTTGTGACCTACTTTTGTTATTGACTTTAGACGTATACGTCAACTAAATACTTTTCAGTGTGATTTAGATATGTTTATTTCATCGATTCAAGAATATATCATATTTACGGAATATTAAATACGTCATCATATGATTTATTAAATTATAAGTAAAGATACTTTATAGAATAAAATATAAATCGACTTGTTTATGTAAAGTTAAGTAGCAGTCAGGGAATGAGCCGTTGCTGGGCAAATGCGTTATCTTGAAGATAATCTTTGGAGCTTACAAGAGCCGCCATTCTGCTTCAATGCGAATCTCTGGTGTGAATTTCATTCGCCAAATGTCAGTTGCATGATAATGTTTTCCTTAACCGCCAACCACGAGATGAATCATACACAATGTGATTAATATATGGAAAACTTCGTCCTTGTCGGATTCGAACTCGTTTTCATTCCGCTGGCCACGATAATTTCATTATCCATTAAAAATGAAGCAGTATTTGCTTAAATTCGAGCTCCTTTTGTCGGTTTAGAAAAAACACGTTACAAAGAAGAAATATCGTGTCGCTAGACGAGGAAATTTTTATTAAACTTTTGCGTCAAAGTATCCTTTTAATCTACTTCGAAAGAAATTCGGTCTATCACGTTAAAAAAAGTTTATTTTATAACGAAATAATTCAACACTGATATTATCTCTCACGCCTGGTCTTTATTAAAACATTTATGTGCGCAGCTGTAACTCGGCTAGAATTTTAATCGGTCCAACCTAATATAGCTTCAGAGTACTGTTGTAAAGAAAACTGTAAAGATTACGATCTCTATTAGTCTAATAAAATTCATAAAGAAAACAATAATTAAAATTACTTTCCATTGTACGCGTATTATAGTGCTTAAAGCCATTTCACGCCAGTGGAGCGACCAATTATTTTAGAAAGCGAGTGGAATACCCTTTGTTCACGCCTCGTTTCCGACCCGTGACGTCATATTACCTGAGTACACTACAGGGAGCAAATTACGTTCCTGGCAACGAACACTGATCATTTTTACTAGAGTCAGAGTTTTGTACTGACTTATCTATGGCTTTTACTGCTAATTATAATGTCAATAGTATATTGCTGTTTCGATTAGAATGATTATTGTTTTTCTCTAAATATCCAAATGTTAATGAACAACATGAATTGTTACTAGTACATTTGTATTTGTACTTTTACATGCTTTAATATATATAAAATTGCTTGGTAGTAGGGGTTAGTAAAAGCCACTTGTGAAAGGTACCTCCCAATAATCGGATAATCTTCCGCCAAACAGAAATATTTAGTAATATTTTGTTTCGGTTTAATGTAGTTATATTTTAGCTAATGTAATTAAAATAACAACATTATAACTTAACCGCTTGAATTTGTTTAGATAATTTAAAAAAAAAGTCAGACGTATGTTCAGAAAATTGCCAATAATCCCATTTTCCCTTCCACTTTACAGCTTATATTACGAGTGTACCACGGTGAATGTATGAATATACCTACCACGTGAATGTACCACGGTGACCTAAGAATAAAATAGTAAAATAAAAAAATTGTAAATAGTTGAAATTAAATTACTTAAGACACGTGAGGTAAAAGCTATCTCAATGTACATGAGTTCATAGTATTTACATGAAACGATTCGCACATACAAATATTTCTCTTTAAAATGTAAGTATAATTCCTGCAAAGTCATGAAACAATTATTAAATTGTTACACTACACTGTAAGAATTAAATTTTCTCTTTAGCTGCAATTACTTAGTCATGTGTATTTATTATGAGAACTTTTTTGGCATAGTCTATGCATATTTATATAATGGCGCACGTTGGGAGTAAGATTCAGTCGCTTGCCGTGACGTCAAATGGCATGACGCTCTGTAATGCCATCACACCATTTCGGCCGCCATTTTGTAATTGATTGTAAGCGATATTTTATCTGTTAATTCCAGAGGAAAGTATTTCTAAGTTTTTTTTAAATATAATTTTATAGATATTTAATTTAAAATATATCTTAATTATATATAAGCAATTTATTAATGTTATATCGATTGATATTCACGGCTAATATTAATAGATGTAAATAATACGTTAGTAATATTACTTCTAAGAACGTTAATTAAGATCCAATAATATATATATATATATATATATATATATATTTGTATTGATCACACAATAAGAATTCTGAAAGCTAATCGAACCTACGATTCCATTATACGTATAATAAGATCAAATATCTTCGTGTAGTTCATTGAACTCACTTAGTTTCTTACCAAACCCTTTATATTCGATACATGTAACTTTAAGTTATGAAGTGACATACAACAAATAGCGAATTTAGCTGTAATTTAAAAGTTTAATGAAAAAGAGTTGTTAAAGAATATCTAAAGAAAACATTCTGAAGTAATTTTCGAGTTTGTTGTCTTTAATACTATGTGAGATCAAACAAAAACCTTATAAATCTGTACCTATCTACGGTATCATTACTAACTTTTAAGTAAATTTTGATATTAACTTACGAGAAATGCATTTTGATTCAATAAAATACCAGAATATAAATCACCGACGTTTTATATAGCAAAATATTATTTAATAATCAGTGTTAATTTATCATTTACAAACAGATACTTAAAATTTACAAATTTGTAAAGATTATATAATATTACTACACGTACTTTTAAATTTCGTACGAGAAGATAGGTTTTATTTGATATTTTTTTTAAATAATACAATCATTTCAAATAGTAATATCCTATAAGTATCGACCAAAACAAATTATCCGCCTGAACTGTGTTAATAAATCTGACTGCACGTCCTACGTATATTAGGGGCTCCCTCAACAATGGCTCACGAGTGCAATTTATTAATAGAGAAAGGTAAACATTTTTAAATTGCAGGCAGTTAACGGACCGCTCGTTTCACAGAGAGCGATTTTTTAAGTATATATTACGTATACTGTTTTATATTAATAAATAACTATTTATATTTTCCCACTTGTTACGCACAAATAAAGTTTACGTGTTTATATTATTAAGAATAAATAATCATTTATATTAATTATCTATTTGCCAAAGCAGTAACCTATTACTGATGTAAACTTATCTTGTAATATCAACAACAATAATGTATTACACATTATTCGACAACTAACATTTAAACTAGGCCGAGTCTGTACATTGATGTTAGTTTCGTCGTGTGTAACCACATCTGTATATCTTTTGATCTTTCTAAAATTACTGAGAAAATATCTTATCTCCTTGAGAAAAACTTTGTAACTTATTCCATAACCCTACTCCTAAACGGGTTGGTGTGTTGGGGGAGTGTCTGGGGCAGAATTTCATCCGATATATGTACACACATATCCTCAGCTTGTTTTCTTCCACACGATCCCGCAATCGGTTGAAGTTTATTGTTACAACAGCACCATCTTGGTAAAACCAATAAATATATATAAATAACTATGTGTATCGGGGATTTAAATAGGGATTTAAATCGCGGCTAAAAGCACTGCGCTACCCTGTTGAGCAAAATTAAGTTGCCTATAATATATTATGTTCCATTAGATAATCCGCGAGAAAAGATCTTAAGTATTAGATTTTATCGAACTAACACTATTATTGAGACGTCTACAGACAAACCTTCCTTACTTAAAGAAAACTTTTCCGTAAATTAGATTCGTTTAATACAAATTCAAAAAACTTATACTATTTGGTATACCGAGATGTCCCAGTTGAATGCGCTCATCTTAACCCATGATTGCAGATTCAAACTCAGCACTACGGAATTACGATGTGCTTAATTTGTACTTATAATACATCGCGTGCTCGGGGGTGAAGTAAACATTAAGAAAACCTGTATGTGTTTAAATCAAAGAAATGTTGCCACATATTTATACATGAACCCCGCATTTGAGCAGAGTGGTAGAAGTAGCCCAAACCTCAAAGAAAGCGGCGGCCTTAGCCCAGCAGTGAAACACTTACAAACTTTAACTTTAACTATAGTAGTGTACTATTTTAATAATCATACCTCTAGGATCTTTAAAATGGAATGCACTAATCATATAAATTTGTTTAAATTAACAAGACTCGCAAATCTCGTAAATCAATATGTTATTTCTTATCAAATTGGTGTTGAATTTTATTTATTAAATTAAATTATTTATTACATCATACTAATGGTCTACATTATAAGTTTGCAATGAAGGATAATCATACAAAGAAATAATCTAGACTTTTATAAAAAAATATCACAATCTGATGAAAACTTTGGCATAAAAGACAAATGACTATATTTATTTATATGGACGAATTCCGATACATACATACATACGTACTACTGAACATACGGTTTAGCTGTCAGACGCTTTTCCACGTAATTGCATCTAAAATTTAATATAAATCATTGTTAGCGTTCCTGGTTGTAAAAAAGTACGTTTTATAGATAAAATTATATCAAACATAGTCTCATTATGAAATATGATGTAAGCGAGTATTTTCTAAAAACACTTTTGATTCTATGGAGACGGTTACAGCTTAGCCAATCCCTTTTACATATGTCTTGAAATATCTAGCATATTATCATTATTATCGTAGTTATTCTCCACTGCCGACCTTAAGGTGAATTTCAAAAATAATTTAGGCTCGTCGTCGACATCGACGTTGTACGGTCGACTTTTTAGTAAAACTTCAAACAAAAATTAAGATTTACGTGTGCTGTTAAGATATGTTAAATTGAGACTGTTCAAGATATAAATAAAAAATCTAAACGGAAAAGCGATAAATATGATACCGAGATTATAATAAATTTTATAAATTAATTTAAATAAGAATTGCAATGTTAAATTCTTGCATCAATTGTTTAAAGCTGATTTATAAATATTATAATATTAACTTGATAGTGCTTCTGGCGAGCCCGTCTGGGTAGGTACCACCCACTCATCAGATATTCTAGTGCCTAACAGCAATACTTAGTATTGTTTTGGTTCCGGTTTGAAGGGTGAGTGAGCCAGTGTAACATCTAACAGCCCCTATGTCTATGGTCAGTGATGACCACTTAGCACCAGGCGGGCCATTTACTCGCCTGCCTACCTCTAAAATAAATAAATGTATTTAAAGTAATCACGTAAGTTTGAATATAGTATATTTATATGATGATATGTTTGAATACATAAGATTTATTAATTACACTATTAAAATGTACTAGAAAGGTGGACGAACGGTAGTTATCTGACGGTAAGCGGTCCTAAAAATATGTGTGGAAATTTATATGACACATAGTCATGATTTGTGCCTGAAACCAGATTGCATCAATCACGATTTATATCGAAGTAACCAATCAAATGTAATGCCAGTTAGTATAATATCCAATGAGCAGATAGCAGATACCCAATATGCGTTATCAAATGGATAGATCCACATAGTCACCCGTCAAACCAAAACCGATTAAACTAAAGCTTTGACACTAGACGGTCTCGTGGCTAATACGGTTTGCAGTGCTATCTAAGATTCAAGTATATCATTATCATTACAAAAGCAACGCAAACAATACGTGAACAAAGGTAAGTTATTACTATTAAAACCTTATATATAAATTATTATTGATATAATATTTGTGTAATTGATAAAATCGATTAATAGAAAAATTAAAAACACTTATAAGTCGTGTTTAATATACAAATTATAAAAAGAAGTTTTTACCGAAGAAAACTATCTTCGAAATAAAATATGATTCCTGGAACGGTATCGAATTAAATTGAGAATTACTTTTTTATTATAACTTAATATAACTTTGTTGTGAAAACGAAGTTAATAACCTCTATACATTACATTACATTAACAGCCTGTAAATTTCCCACTGCTGGGCTAAGGCTCCCTTCGAGAAGGTATGGAGCATATTCCACCACGCTCGAATGCGGGTTGGTGGAATACACATGTGGCAGAATTTCGTTGAAATTAGACACATACAGGTTTCCTCACGATGTGTTCCTTCACCGCCGAGCACGAGATGAATTATAAACACAAATTAAGCACATGAAAATTCAGTGGTGCTTGCCTTGGTTTGAACCCGAAATCATCGGTTAAGATGCACGTGTTCGAACCATTGGGCCATCTCGGCTCTTGATATATATAATAACCTCTATTGACAAAAAGTATTTCTCCTTTAAAGTTGGCTAAATCTACAAGCATCGGCTTATCAGTCCACGATTTCATATTTTTTGCAATTAAGCCCGATCCACGACGGACTTAATTACAAATATCACTAAATTAATTCGCCGTCCAGATGAAGATTATTGATGACCTACATTTCCACGTCAACCTTGTTGCAGGTTCTGCATTACGATGATTTCTCAAGAGAAAACAATTTATAGCACCTGGCTCGAATGTAAGCTTTTACAACATTTAAATATTTAAAGACGAGATGGCCAAGTGGATAAGACACGTGGATATCAACCAATGATCTAGGTTCGAAAACGGTTCTAGATCGGTTCGTTTCATGAGAATATTTTGTTTATTATTGATTATTGACCCACCCCTTCAATAAGATACAACTTATATATGATACGAACTACTGAATAGTTTTCATGTTATTAACACAAAAGTAAATTTTATATTTTATTATTACATATTATATCTATACTATTATAAATGCCTGTATGTCTGTCTGTTTGTTGCTTTTTCACTGGCAACACACTTTCAAACCGAAGTTTAATGAAAATTGGTATGATGCAAGTTTGAACCAATCACCTATAAATAAATGTTCCTTCATATCAATATGATTAAAAGAGTTCCCTTTCAAGTATCGAGTAAGAAACTTAAAAGGAAAACGTCATGTTGTCGTTATCGTTCTAATAAAATATATCCCTTAAGGAGCTTACGTTATGTTATTTTTGTCAATTTTGAACTAATGATGTTGGATTCTCCGGAAATATATCAACCGTATGTTCGATGTTTGATATGTTTTCCTTAAACGATATCTTGCAAACTTTAATGGATAGATTTAATTTTATGACTATATAAACTGACTCAAAAGACGGCGATGAGAAAAGGTTAAACATTCTATATTTTTATTATTTATCTGTTAAACACAAATACCTGAAGATAGTCTAATGAAACTAGCAAAAAAATTAAAATTAGTAAGTATCAGAGATGTTATGGTTATCTTATTTCTGATCTGGACTTTAGCAATATTTTAACGGTTTCAGACGCGCTTACAGATACGAAATTATTTCACATTATCCGATTGTTTTGAATAGTTTCAGTTATGAATATTAGATTATTTAGAGATCGTAAAAGAGAAAAATGCGAAGTTTACTTTATTTGTCAATAGGATATCCGATAGTTTAGCTTACGGTTAAGGAGCTCGATAACATCCCTGGTGAGTAAATTCGTATACTTCCATAATAAAACACCAATTAAAATAACTTGAATTTTATTTTCCTTCAAGGATCTCAATATTACTGCAGGGCTTAATAAATGAAGCCTTCGAGCTATGTTTATTATTTTTAATGAAAGAAATACCGTTTAAGAGTAGTTGAACAATTTTCAATTGCCTGATTTCGCTTGTGTAAGTTTGTTGATAAAGCTTTATAAATACCTACTAACTATCTTGTATTCATTCAACCTTTATATAGATGTATATAATATAAAACCTTTTAAAATAATATTATAAGCTATCACTGGTAGGTAGGCTTTTACCTGCGATAATAATTAACCGACCTTGACTGGACTATTCATTCTAAATCCAACGGCTTCTCTGTATTCCTCGGTTTCAGTGTTTTCGTGTTACTTTTGAAGCGAGGTAGAACGCTTGCGTGCGTTCGTGTTTTGTGTTCGTAATTCATCTCGAAGATCGGCGGTGAAGGAAAACATCTTTACGACTTTATCATAGTATTCATGTGGTATTATAACATACAAGTTTCCATCCGTGGTACTTACCCACGTCTGATAGATAGAGGTGCAGATGTTTGGCGTAAAAGAGTGCTACTTGAGATCATATGTCATTCAAATTCGTTGTTCCGTTCGGGCGTGATTGAGCTACAAACATCCATCAATCATCTTCCATATTTAAATATTAGCATGATAGTAAGATTTGTCACGTGACGTACGGCAAGTTGTCGAATGGAAAATGACGTAGATGATTGTTTATTGGTAAGCGATTAATCCGCTTGACATTGTTTGTAAAGAAACTTTCGACAGGTTTCAAATTACAACTTTGACGACTTAGTTAGCCTTCTGTAAATTATTAGTACAAATCAATAAACAAACGAGATTATAAATAACTTTAATTTATTTAAAATATATCCCGCTGAGTTTCTTTCGCCGGTTCTTCTCAGGTCCGAGGTGCTAAATTCCGAACCGGTGGTAGATTTTTGACAATCAATAAGCAAGTGTAAACACTTCTTATATTGAATAAAGTTTTTTGACTTTGACTTTGACTATCGACTTTATAATAACCGTATAATAAGTGTATTATTTATTTTTGTGTTTGTTCGGTATAATATTTTCAATCTAATATAAACTAATTAAATTCTTTAGTTATTTTACGCGGCTGCCAGTAGAATGAACTGGCAGATATGTTATCGTGAAGTAAGGAACGAGCGTTATGCTCCCTCCTTTTGACCTTTGCGACCTTTTTCTCTATCTTTCTGTATATTTCTTTTATGAACTTATTTTTAGTTATCATTTTAATTCACACGGGTTTTTTAATAATAATTCTATTTCTTCTTGTTCAATTATTCACACTTCTTGGTAATTTATTTTATTGTTATTTAATACATAATTTAAATGTTGGTTTTTTAACTGCATATTTTGCATAAATCTTAAGTTAACTTCCTAATAAGCTAGAGACTTAAATATTATTACGAAACGTCACATACATCAAATTAATAAGCAGAAAATGTATATATATATATATATATGTATGTATGTATGTATGTATGTATGTATGTATGTATGTATGTATGTATGTATGTATGTATGTATGTATGTATGTATGTATGTATGTATGTATGTATGTATGTATGTATGTGTGTGTGTGTGTGAGTGTGTGTGTGTGTGTGTGTGTGTGTGTGTGTGTGTGTGTGTGTGTGTGTGTGTGTGTGTGTGTGTGTGTGTGTGTGTGTATGTATGTATGTATGTATGTATGTATGTATGTATGTATGTATGTATGTATGTATGTATGTATGTATGTATGTATGTATGTATGTATGTATGTATGTATGTATGTATGTATATATGTATGTATGTATGTATGTATGTATGTATGTATGTATGTATGTATGTATGTATGTATATTATAAGTTCATGTAAGTCAATTACGAATTTAATGCACGACAAAATCATACAATCTGTAGTGTGAAATTTCTCAAAGGCAGCTCAACCCTGCTCTTTATTATTTTATATTTGCATAATCTACGTTGTTCTTTTAAATTTAACAATAATTTTCATAGCTATTTAAAATATAACTACCAATTTCCAGAAAAAGGATGTATGACTTTGAATCCACTTTGAATACTTATAAAACTATTAATACTCCTTATATAATAATGAATAAAATTTCATCTTTAATATTTTTTTCTGATTTAATAAACCTTCTTCTTTTTCAAAAAATAATAAGTTTATCCGGTCATATTTTTTTTATTGTTGTTATATTAAACTCAGGTAGAGTTTAATGTAACAATTACAGATTTGAATTTTTGTTTGTTCGGAAGGATTTCCGTGAAAGGGTGGAAAAAAATTGTAGTTAGTTATTTTTGCGTTTAAAATGTTTTCATATAAAGTAAACACCATTTTAGAGAGTAGATTCTACCGAGAAGAACCAACAACAAATTTAACTAGCAAATATACTACGAACTGAAACTCTTTTACGTTTCAAACAGTCAATGCTTTCCTAAAGTCGATTAACATTCCAATACGATGTACGTAAATATGTTTGTGTGTTTAGAGAGAGTTGGTAACCAAACCAATAACAAGCGAGCAGGAAAGAGCCCGGCAGTATGGAATCCCGTTTAGAATAATTAACGAACATTTAGTTATATTATTATTATTCGACTCAAGATTCTCTTTACATAAGGATATCAATCACTAATAAGCCCTATAATTGATCGTCTGAATGGTCTGCGATTATTATAGGCTCATTGCATGATATCTTGGTATTGCGATATCCTTTAATCATTATGTTACTTCGGATTAATAACGGCTCATATTATAAGGTAGATAGAACGCGCGGAACGTTATAGTGAAACAACAAATATCAAAATCCGAGTAGTACGAAACGACACTTTTTTTAACACGTCAAAAGTACTGTCAGTTTATAATATTTTAAATGCGAAAGAAACTCTGCCCGTAACATATACACGCTTAAACCACTAAATATGATGAAATTTGATATGGAGATAGTTTGAGTTCCGGGAAAGGATGTAGACTACTTTATGTAATTTACCCCTCGTGGGTGTAAAAAGATTTATTAATTTCGCGCGCGTAAAGTCGTCGGTTCAGCTAATTGTCAATGAAATGTTGACGTATTCGTAGTTCGTGATCTAACAACAATACGCGAATAAGAAGTTCCAAAAATGAAAAATAGACGGAAAATACTAGAAAAAAAAAAAAAAAATATTTTTCGATAAATCTCTCATAACACAATTTGCCGCACTTTGAGTTTGTATTGCAAAAAATCTTAGGTTAGATCACACACTCTTAATTTATATTATTGTTTTCTAATTATTCTATTACAGTCAGTTAAACCCTTTAAGATTTTGCTTGTGCTGATTATATAGTGAAAAATATATAAAAATTAACTTACTAAACGTATTTTTATATAACGTGATTTATCATACTGTATATCACTCGAAACGTAAGTCGACATGTTTATAATATGTCAGACCCCGATTCCAACTATTTGAACAAATGAGAACATCAATAGCTAATGTACACGATAAAATGATTTAGTGTCTCTAAAGTGATTTTTTTGTGTATGTCACCAAACGACGATGATATAATAAATAAATAAATTGCCATTATTTTTATGAAATCAAGTGACATTGTAAAGTGACTTTTATATAACAAACTTACAACGGAAACTCGAGCTAATTTATGTCTAATATAAAATCACTTTGAATCTCACTTTTGAAATATTAAAATTATTTTAATAAAATTAAAAATATTAATGTCTTGATGCGTGCTAATAATTATCGCATCACGGAATATCGTTGGTCATTTTTTGACGTTTCACGATGTTGTGTTGCGAAGTGTTGAGTCTGTATTAATCTTCTTAGTTTCAATATATATAAACGCTGTGTTCAATTATTCAATAACATATTTATATAATATGTCATTGAATAATTGGGTATATCCAAGAAAGTCAAATATCATGTGACAGGCTTTGGTATTTTGAGAAAGACATATATTATGTTAACACAGAATATATGTAATGTGAGTTTTTATATTAATATATGAAGAAAAAACTATGTACCATTTTACGAAAATTACGCGCCCCGAGGAGTATGAAATTCGGTACAGTTAAACGGTAAACGAGTACAGAAAGCTAATACTTTAAATAATATGATTAATTAAAAAATATTAAACACTATATACAAAATAACAAAATGTAATATTCATATTTTACTTCATATTTATTTTTCATATTTATTTTTCCAGTAACACCACACGTCGTGTCAAAATTAAAGATCAAAACTATATTTTTTTATATTTCGGTTATTATTGTAGCAATGTATCGTCAAGATCTGCTTCATTTTTCTATTTTACGAATCAATGTATCCCATATTTTTGTTAGCAATTAATTACTGTGGAATTTCGATCATTGAGCTACCACTAATTAAAAAAAAAACAACATACAATAAATTTTAAAATATATAAATGGTTTGGTTTATATATAACCTATTCAAACATTTACTTTTATATTCTATATCGATGTCGAAGACATCGTTTTTAATGAGCCAGTTTTGTTTTTAAGACAAAGCATTCAGATCATTAAGGATTCGTTGGTGCGCAGCTTTTAGTATCACGTCATAAACATGTTTAACTTTATAAATCTATTCACTCACCAAGGCGCGCCATATCGGCGTGCAATAGTCTAAATGAGGCTCACATCTCACGCACACTAAGACTTCTTGTTAGCACGAAACAAGATGAAATGTGAAAGTGTGCGTGTGTCATTAAACATAAAAAAAAATGATTATATTTGTAATAATTAAACGATACTTGAACCTTCCTTATAACATTCGATAAAATATTCACATGGAGAAGTAATGCAATATTTATATTTATATAAACGATATATCTATCCTTGATACGAAGTCTACAAATTAATTAATGGTGCCCGAGTTTGAATTCGCACCCTTCAAGTGCGATTCAAGTTCAAGTACGATATTCTTAAATAGAATATTATATTTTAGGTGGAAGTCTATATCAACTCGTTCATCTGGTTAATTTGAGAATGCTACCTATAATGTGGGAATTTTACACGTTTCAATATTCTGCATGTATCGAACAAAGATCAGCTATATCTGTATCAAAATAATATTGAACGCTCATTGGCAGTGAGATAGTAAAAGAGATTAATTATGACGTATCTTTGCCCAGCAGTGCAATGTACCACGGCCATAAACGTTCATATAAAATTTTATTTTAAGACCATAAAATTATAATCCCCTGAAGCGAATTTATACAGCTCTGTCTAGGTGATAGTCACGTCGGTTTATCATAAGCTAGTTTGAAGCGTTAAGTCCATTAAAGCTTAGAAATATTCTTTCTTTACATTTAAGTATTTTCCTTTACATTTTAATGTGAAAAGCCATTCTTGAAACTGTCATATAAAAATTCTCACTGTTAAATAAATAAAACGCTGTGTTCAAATCCTTTTCTATATAAAAGAAATTAAATTTTTCCACAGGCTGAATATAATATCTTAACGTTTATAAACTCACAACCTGCAGCATCCGTAATAACTTCGCTCAAATAGATCGTATAAAAAGACATAGTTTTCAACTATCTTTAGTAAATCTTTGTAATTCGTAGATCAATAACGGACATTCCTTTGTGAGTTGTATAGTCAAGTTTGTATACTACAGGTTACGGCACTTTTAATTATATTCTCCTACTCGTAACTTTCAAAACTCATCCAAAACTAATTCCTTACATTGTTAAGATATTAGATGCGGTGCCCTAATGCCCTGTCACTCTCTACTTAACTACTTAACCAGGTAAGCCATAACAATAATTGCTATGGGTAAGACGAGTTCTTACGTGAGGATCGCTTCTTAAAAAATGCGAGAGTGAGTCGCAGGCTAAATAACAACGCAAATCGGCTTGCGTAATTAGCACCCCACAAATGACCCTCTGGACAAAGGCATTGTGTCCCTGTATCTCTTAACAAAAGGTTGAAACTTATTCCAAAGAGGGTTTGCTAAAACATATGTCTCGGAACTTCATGGAGGTTTTCATTCATTACTGAGCACAAAACGATTTATTATAAACACAATTTAAGCACTTGAAACCTTGAAAGCAATTGGTGCTCGCGCAGTTGTGAAACCACGACTTAGTTTAAGAATCAATAGAATAGATCAAAGCTGGCAGCAGTTCAAAGATTAGGATTAATAGCAGTTCAAAGATTAGGATTAATATCGGACTCAAGAGTTATTTTTTGGAACAGAGAACGCCTATAGACTGAAGATATAAGAGTTACTTATATATTGAGTCTAGTGTACCGTTTATAATGTATAAACAAGTTCTTGTATATAATCTCATTCAAAAACAAAAACATAAATCTGACTAAATAAGCGACGTTGAATAGTCTAAAAATAAATTAAGATCAATCTTATTTAATTACAACCTTGAAGTTTTATCTTCTAAATAATTAAACTTTGTCTTGGCTAAGTTAGTCCGTCGATTGAATTTATCTTGTTAATAGGTTTTTCAATTAGTATTTTTAATATCATAATAATATTTTTGAAATAAAGATTCGTCTATTCCTCATCGAAATAGTTCGTCGTGTATAGATTGTGGTCATTCATTGAAATATTAAAATTAATACACAAAAAGGTAATTTACGTTTTTTTTTCGGATATTAGATTATAGTTTGTTTTTTTTTTTGTATAAATTGCAGGTAACTTATTCATAATTCAAGATCACCTGTTAAAACAAATAATAGCCCTCTAAATTATATACCGAAAAGCTCGATCAAATATATATAGATTTATGTATGTCATCTTAAAATTGTAAATACCTTTAGATTATAATCTATCAAGCGAGTTTGTAAACTGTTGAAAGATTCCGAATCGCAACATAGTGTTTACAGTTTAACGCATTATTTTCGGTAGATTATATATTAAAGTAAATTTTAGTTAAGTTATAAAACTATCGAAATATTATAAGTTTGCTGTTTGACGACCTCCGTGGTCGAGTAGTGTGTACACCAATTTTCATGGGTACGCTACTCTGAGGTCCCGGGTTCGATTTCCAGCCGAGTCGACGTAGAAAAAGTTCATTAATTTTCTATGTCATCTTGGGTCTGGGTGTTTGTGGTACAGTCGTAACTTCTGATTTTCCATAACATAAGTGCTTTAGCTACTTACATTGGGATCAAAGTAATGTATGTGATGTTGTCCAAATATGTAATTAAAAATGTAATTTACTGCAAGTTAATGGAATAACTGTAAACAACTAAAATTTTATTCTATACTTATATAATACATAACAATTTAACGTGTTTTATAAACAGAACGAATACCGATTATATTTTACAAATTTAATAAATACTACAAGGTATTAAAATAAAAGGAATGAAAAAACGCGAGGCGTGAGGTACCTGTCTCGGTGTTAATTACACGTTTATTTTAATCTCATCACGTAAAAAATAATCTCTCCATTTATTTAGTTATAAATCTGCAGATCCTGAGGTCCTGGGATCGAATCTCATGTGTAGCTAATACTTAAAACTTGAGTTTTTTTTTATCAAGTGAATATATAAATAAAAAATATTATTTAGGAATTTGACGCTTACTCTTTCAAGCCACAAAATGTACATCGATTCATTGCTCCTGTGATATATGAATATAATGATTTGACTCTCTATGTATATTATACGTTTATTTTTGTTATGTAAATTTTACTTTGTATATGAGAATTATCGTAAAAAAATAATCCGCTGTTGTTTGAATATTTACCTCAGGCTATTGCTAGTACTCATGCTGCTGTTTCAGAATGCAGGTATAAAGAGTTTTATTGTAATTAAATGTTTACAATAAAACTCTTTATATTATGAAATAGGATTTATTACTGATTTTGAATATAAAATTTAATAGGCAAAGTTAAAATATTCCCCACCAATGTTCTATTGTTAAGTTAGACAAGCTTTACTTTAAGAATACACACAATGCTTGCAATGCTTAATCTCAATCAATTCTTTCTTTAAAATCAAAGTCTGATGGAAATATATTTTAATCACCTTATTCAATAAACAAATACGTTTTTATCAGAATACAGTTACACAATCGAAACGCTGGCTTCCAAAACTTGATTACAAAAGAGGTTTTCTATAAAAAAATATTAAAATAAAACTATTCAATAACATAAACGTTAGTATCATTTTTCCTTGGAAATGTTTACGTTTACGCTGTATTTTTTTTTTTTTTCGATGTAGTTACTATTTTACACATTTGTTGTTACTACGCAATTAGCTTTAATATTTTTGGGATAGTGCCGTCAATATAGGATTAGTAATGGATTATTGAAAAAATTTAAAGCGACATTTTGACGTATATGATCACGATACGATGACTTGCTGTTCATCTTCGCGTTGTGATTTTGTACGAAGCGTGACGTAGATTTCTACGACATACAAGACATACATATATGCCGCGATAAGATTTCAATCGTGGCATGTGTCATGCTCATAATGTATGTGTTTTGTTCTTTAGCCTTTAACGAACATCCTGTAATAGTCGTGACGTATAATTTATAAGGATTACAAGCACTTTTTGAACGTGGCAATTTACAATATTTAATAGGATAAGTTAAGGATAATATTGTAAGTTCCAAACCGAAAAATTAAATGAAATTTTAACAGTACACTATGCCGTAAGAATGACTTATATGCAATAAAAGAAATAAAAGTATCCAATTTCAAACGTGTATTTCTCTCGGGCCATTCCAGATTAACAGTATGTTTAATTCACGTAATTTTTAAGCGGATTTAAGCGTACGGGCGAACGTCGTGTTGGAAATACCTTTAAACCATTTCCCCAAAAGAAAAAAAAATACATTTTCACAGAAGTGGTATATCTACATAATGATACTTTGTCAGATATTTTATCGTATATATAGGGTTGAGTACAATTGCCGAATGAATAGAAATTGTGAAAGAAAAACCATCACCCGTTTCAAGTTATACATATATAGCCCGCATGCTCCGACTGAGACAAATTTAATTTAGCTGTTCTCCAAATATAATAGCGACTGGATTATATTCCCAATTCGAGTTATAAATAAGAACATTATATACTTGAGAAAATAATTAAAGTACGTTTTTGTCGCTCGTCGCTCATTAAAATCACTTTCATTTCGACTTCATAATCATCTTACAGAATAACATACCTATAATGTAATCAGGTGTAAGTCAACAAATGAATTATTATATTTAAATCTAACTGTGCCCGCGACTTCATGAATTTAATAAAAAAGCGTGACTTTATTATTATTTTACATATAATACTAAAATAAAAGTTACACCTTATTACATGACCTATCTGCCAGTGAAAGTCCCGTCAAAATCGGTCCAGCCGTTCCAGAGATAAGCCGGAACAAACAGACAAACAGACAGACAAAAATTGTAAAAAATTATATTTAGGTATATGTACCGTGTATACATACATATGCATTTAATAAAACGCGGTTATTTTAATATTACAAACAGACACTCCAATTTTTTCCAATTGAGCCGAGATGGCCCAGTGGTTAGAACGCGTGCATCTTAACCGATGATTTCGGGTTCAAACCCAGGCAGGCACCACTGAATTTTCATGTGCTTAATTTGTGTTTATAATTCATCTCGTGCTCGGCGGCGAAGGAAAACATCTCGAGGAAACCTGCATGTGTCTAATTTCAACGAAATTCTGCTAACCCGCATTGGAGCTGCGTGGTGGAATATGCTCCATATCTTCTCCTCAACGGGAGAGGAGGCCTTAGCCCAGCAGTGGGAAATTTACAGGCTGATTATGTTATGTTTATGTTTACTCCAATTTTATTATATGTATAGATATCTTCAAACTGTCATAAATAATTAAGCATATTTCAGATTTAAAAAAGAACAAATCACTACCTCAGAGCAACAGAGGGGCATCTATAAAACACGCTCAACTTAGATATCCAACTGTTTAACTGAAATATAATGAAAAATCAATGGAGTGTTACACCAGGACATCTTTTCTATTCTGTTTACTATTAGAGTTATTGGAAAACCCGCTATTGCACTCAAATCTACATCTGCAATATACTTGAATACCATCATTACCTTAAAATAGAAAAAATGGGAACCTTCAAGAAAAGAGCGTACTCTTTCCTGAAAGGCCGGCAACGCACCTGCAAGCCCCGCGGTGTTGCAGATGTCCATTTTCGGTGGTAGTCACTTTCCATCAGGTGAGCCTCCTGCTCGTATGCCACCTCTAACATAAAAAAAAAAAGATGAAAGATGTCTCACTGTTGCTCTGAGATAGCGAAATGTGTTTGTGGTTTAACAGATGTTATTAATCGTGAAATGATCTATTCAAATCGAGTTTTAGTTTACAAAAAAAAAATCGATTATTTTTAATAAATGAAGATAGACATGAGACCCGTAAGGGTAACTACATAAATAAAAGCTTGTAAAAAGAAATCCTTACAGTGGGCGATGCTTCGGTGCCATGACAGATAGATTTTTATTGCAAACATATGAATTAGGAATGATCTGTAGTTATTATTCGAGATTATAAAGTGCACGATTTCATTTCATTTATGTAAGGAAGGAATAAGGTTTTATTATTCAATAAAAGGTTAATAAAAGGATATATTATACACGAATATAAAATTGCCACTTATAAAAAATACAATGTACTAAAACGTTATCTAAAAGAATATATGTAACGTATCTACGTGCTACAAATTTTATTTATATTACTTTATTCGTTTTTTCACTTAAGAATTACAAAAATATCGTACTTGTTTATTAATACGAGTTTTAGAGACAATCAGGCAAATGCCTACCAAAATTAAACGATGCCTTCGTGTCAAAGTATAGCTTTTCAATCAAGCATACCACACGCAGTGTGTTGTGAATGAGTGAGGTACTTTGAATGGTTGAAGTATGCCTTTACGCAGACAGATTTCTCTAACGAATGGGCACATCAAGGGCCATTCATGACATAGATACATAACACATTTACATCAATTGAAGGTAACAGTGAACACAATATTTATAACAATTACATCGTGAAATACTAATATTATAACGGTGATATTGTGAATTTGTTTATTTTTACGATTTTACACAAAAACATCGGATCTGAGTGATATGAGATTTCAATATAAGTTTAGTTTATATTTACAGTCGTGATAAAAGATATCGGCCAATAGAGGAACAAATGACAGTCAAGTGCGCAGGACATGTTATATAACCAGAGTGTGTGTCCCCTGTCTTTCCTATTACAGGGATATCATAATCCGATTGGATAAAGTCGTTTGTTCAGGTGTTTTCGAGACGAATGCTATCGAAACTATAACAGATACACAAACAATGTATCAATGATTTTCAGATCTTTTAAAGACAATAATACAGAGTATTTTATTTTTAAAATACAGAAAGAAATGTAGAATTCCTTTTCTTTTTGGATGTTTTGTGGAGATAATTATAATATTTGCCTTTAAAGTAAAGACTTTACAAATCGAACTAATAACCTTAGAAGTCGGTGAACGTTCATAACTCAATGAAAAAAAAATTAACAAGTTAAAATCCTTTTTTCACTCACGCGAAACCGAAACGAGTATTTTATAATATAAATTCAAAATTTTAAAAATGTAAACATAGATGTTACTAAAAAATTACGCTAAAATTTATTAAAGTGGAAAAACAGAACGCATAAATAAGGTTCATACCATACAATTTGTAATAACTGGACTGACTTTGACCTTCACTGTTTTCTAAGCACATTTTCTCTTATACTAAGGTATTACTCTACACAACAGGTTCACGTTAAACCTTACTAAGATCAAAATACCGACTCCAATTACATTCCAATCCAAACTACAGACGTACTATTGTTGAACTTGAATCTTGTTTAATGAATTACTTAGAAACATAATAGAGCAAATATTTCTAATGTTAATCAAAGTATTACATAAGCAAGACCCAACAGACGTTATCGTACTAACGCCAATTATTTTAATAGCGATTGGTTGACAGTATGAAGGTTAATGTGATACAGCGCCACCTAGCGGCGAATTACAAAAAACAGAGGACATAATCATAAAAAACCTTCATGAATAAATACAATATAAATTGTATGTCCCAGCTCTAATTGTTACAGGTCGAACGCTCTCGAAGTATTTATTTATCTCGAGTTCCATTATACACATTAATTTTACGTGTGTAAGTGGCATTAAAGGTTTCGGTGTACTCTATGTTATGTGCACAACTCAGTCAACAGTACTCAACTGTAAGTATTTAATTTATCGTCATCATCGATTTTAAGTTGCATTATTATTTTCCTACTCGTATTCGTCGTTTACAATATTCGTTAACAACATTACATTGAATACGAACATACCGAGTATTCAATACGTCTATGATATCGAGAACCGCCCCAAAACTCAGTATATTCTAAACTTATTATATATAAATATCGTTCGGTTTCGAAGAAAAACTGTTAATCTGATTGAACTGGGATTTATGGCTTATTAATAGAACCTATGAAAATGATATTTGAGATTATTTCAACGAATTCAGGTTTAGGATTGTCGTTTCAAAGAATATTCTCGCAAACGCTGTAATAACCTCGTCATAGAAAGGAGAAAACTAGTAATAAAAAAAAAATTGGGGAAAAAGAATGTCTTGCGGTAGTAAACTCGCCCATTTTTTTTTTCCGAAATGTATGTTGCTGTTGGCCCTAATGGCCTCTACAGCGTCACCGGGTGGGGTAGGCGAGCTAAACTACTCTAGCCTAGTGTTGGGAGCCCACTTAAGGGCTCAGAATACGCGCGTCCTAATGGCGCCTCCTGTGAGGCCGAACCTCGGCTTAGGACGCCGTCGTCGACTGCAGGGAGGAATGACGTGTGCATTCAACGTCGTACGCCTAGGCGTCGACGAGTCGGTAAGTAAGAGGAACCTCGCCGGCGGGGTCGGTGTGTGTTGTCATTGTTTCCTAAGAGAGTAGAGTTGTCGGCAGTGAGTCTGTCGACGGGGTCATGTAGGACGTGCTTAGGACGCCTACGAATCGGATATGTTAACTCCAAGGGGCTATACTTGCTCGCCTTGGATATGAGTGGGTTTGAGTGTTGCGACGCTTTGTCGAAGTATCGGATTGAAATAACAACGATAATGTGACTGGTGTATTTTATACTGATAACAAAATCTCAGGGTATTCTAGTTAGGAGATACAAGGTAATTAGGAAGTGATACCCATTTAATCGTCGTTCCAATATTTGGATATACAGTGTTCATCTCACTATATGTTAAATACATAATAAATATCTTGGTGTTAAATTTCAATATGTAGTTTATATATAAAAAATATTTACTCGTTTCATCGGATTTTTTAACCTTGTATAATGCTAGTAACAATGTGTTAAGTTTTGCGACAGTTGAAGCATTAGAAACAGGACAAACAAACGAAGTAACCGTTTCTCTGAGCGACTTCGAAGAACTTCTGCGACCTTGGTCTTCTAAGCATTTTATAGTTTACTTGTAGTGTTGGTGACTTCCATTCTGAGACGCTTAATTCCATTTGAAGTCACACCTGCGCTTACGTAACATGTCTTTGTAATATAACTATTCAAGTATAATGTTAAGATAGTTCAGTATGGTCCAAGAAGCAATTATTATTGGAAAATATAGATTTAAATTTTGAGGCTAAAAGTGATACTTGCAATTTAATTTAAACTGAATGAAGGCAAACAGATATCGTAAATTTATAATCATTGTTATTATCTACACTTCGTATTTAATTCTATGCGCCGTGAGTTTGATTTCGGTGATTCTTAGTGTTGGATTGGTTCAACTATTTGAGTTGAACATCACCAGGTGTTCGTAGTCTGAGGAAACTTTCGTGTGCCTGATACGATGGAAAGAACCGCAAAGACAAACATCCACCCAAACTGGGAATCGAATTTATGATCATACAATAAAGTTTTTCTACAAACAGCCCGACTATAAAATTGGCAACGCTAAAGTATATTGCATTAGTAATAGATGATGATACGAACAAAATAATGATTTTATTCAAATACAACTTTTAACCAATTAGATGTAAACATTTGTTAATATCTAATTGTGTGGTAATATATGTATTTTACAAAATATTAGCACAAATGAGCGTTTGTTTAAATAAAGTGAAATACTGAAAGGCTAAACATATATATTAGGCTACATATAATATATATACACACACTATATTGTAAAATGTTTTGTAATTGAATAATCCAAAACACGTGTAAGAATATATTTCAACAACGTTCGTAGGTAACAGAATTACGTACACGAGCACTGCGTTTTTCTATATTAAGATGTAGATACATAAACTAGTTTAAAAAATACAAAATCTCCAATAATAATGACTATTAAATTATACAATGGTATCTGCAGTAGTTACTCACAGGATCACCTATAGCCGTTGAAATAACAAATGTTTGTACAGGACAGGTGTTTGCCAACATCCGAGTATTTGTATCGTATGTATTTCTGAGTCTCCGATATATTCCATTGGAGGTTTTAAGTAGGGCATCAATGTAGTCGGGGAGACAATTGCCGGTCTAGACTCTATCTTAGGCAATGACAGAATAATTTTTTATGACAATAATTCTTCCGCGATTTTTTATAGATGTAGTTTCCTTTCATACATTATTGCTAAGTTATGCATCTTTTTATATAAATATAAGACATTTCATACATACGAACACTTGACTTCTTTATGAAGTTGATATAAGAACGGATGATTTAGTAAAAGGATCTTGATGATTATTGCTAGTGTGTTTCTGTACAAAATAGTAATTATCGTAATATCTAATAAACTGTCATAAAATATTAAAATAAGTAATACTGAAACACGTTTATATTGAATGTGTGTCGTGTACCCTGTTTTCAAATTTCCTCTAGTATGTTAAGCGAGTAACCGTGAGTAACACCCGAGTTTTTGATCAAAAACATTACCGTGCTGCCTGTTCAGTGCGACGTGTAAGGACGGCGTCGTTGCATTCATACAAGGGAACAAATTCTGGACTCCATTTTTTCCTGATCTTTATTGAAAGTAAAATAAAAACGTTTTCATAGCCGCATGTTTATATTTTAACTTTAAATCATAATATATGAAAATTTATTTTACAAATGTAGTAGCGTAAAAATTTTGTTTTTATTTTCAATGTAAGTTGTTATTTATTTGTACTAATTTTAAGTGGAAACTTGATTGATTTAAGTTTTTCTTATACTTGTTTTTTTTTTCTATTACGTGCAATTATAATTGTTTGTTTCCCAAATTAATAAATAAAAGAAATAAATAAATATCGACAAACTTATATTATTTATATATGTATTTAGATATACTGTTGCACTATAAAATAACAAAAAACGTGCAAACCAGATATAGCCATGCTTGTCACTCGCCAAACATAATAGGTACTACTTCACTAGTGTGCGAGCACTCAGTGGTTGACTGTTCGGTTACAATTGATCAAATAACGAATCCAGAAACACTAGTAGCGACACCATTTAATAACATAAGATTTTCTTTTCCGTTAACCCTAACTATTTTTCATCACTATAACAAACAGTAACGAATACATCATAACGATTCATTTAATCAAAAATACATTGACATATAATTTTGGCACAGTTGCTTTGAAATTTCACGAGCTAATAAAACAGTTAGTCGTTAAAAGTTACAAACCACCGGTTTACAGTTTCATGTAATGAACCACGGGAAGTTCATAAACTAATTTAATAACGTGCTATATTCATTAATTTACAAACAAATATCGAACTTATGAACGCTGACACTGATACGCTGATAACAATGACCTTTTCATAACAAACTGTAGACGTTGGAACGTGCCAATTAAGTATTATTTTGAGCCAGGCATTTATATTATTGCATCTAGGTATATCTAGATATTCTAAATAATAACTAACTAAAGATCAATGAATGTTATTTCGTCGTTCGTGTTTATTATATCACGTTTAAGTTACAATAATGTGTTAAAACAAAGTCGTAAAAAAAATAAGTGTGATAAAAATTGCTTAAACATAAATTATATTCGTATTGCTTGTACTATATAACACACAAAGCCAAAATAGCTGAGTGGATAGAAAACGCAAACCTCAAATGAAGATTATTGGTTTCAAACTGAGTAAACTGAGTTAAGTATATCTTATTTTAAAATGAAAAAATAAATGTCAGTGTGGGCCACGTCTTCCGAGAAGACGACAAGCTCGAATTCCAGCGTAGATCTGCTGATGTTCAGTAAAAATATAAAATAACGCGAAAATTTATAAAAGTAAATTTAAAAAAAGGCTCGGGCAACTGTGAACCCGTGGATGTTGTAAATTAAATTAAAAAAAAAAAAACTGAGAAACATAAGTTTTTTTTTTTATTATGTGATTTATCTAAGTTCATAGTTTATCTCGCAAGGCGGAGTGGTTAAATATCATGAGGTAAACTACAGATGACGAATGAAATTTGGCTCTACGTACATATATATGTATGTAGCTTCAAAACTTTGCCTTAACAGACGAGACTGCATTGCAGTGATTTTCACGATCGCTTTATCATTAAAAGACTTTGTAGATTATGTGACGTAATCTTATAAAAGTAAAATATTTCAGATCCCATCAACATCACTACCTTGATTTCTTAACAAGATCCTTCGTATAAACCGTTTGCCGCAAGGGAATTGATTTCCAAAAATCCTTTTTTAGTGATCGCTTATATAACTAAAAGAACATACTAAACTTCTAGTTACTAGTTTTAATGGACCCTGATACTAAGCCGCACAAGCCCGCATGGGAAAAGATTTTCATAAAATCGGACTCAAGTATGCTTTTGTAATACAATATGAAATATATCTGGAACATATCAAGGTTGTACTTGGGTCTGATCATTCAAGGATATAACTCTTTTAAACTTTTCACAAAACTCTCTTTTAGTAAATGCCTAAAATATAATTATTTATACAAAACATCCATCACTTTTTCTATCTCCAAAGCGATATATTGTGTTGCTGAATCCTGATTTGAAAAGTGAGTGAGCCAGTGCAATTTTAATTCACGTGGTTTACGGTGGATTGACAAAGTAAAGAATAGTCTATGAATAACAGTGACCTCTTAATTAGGTGACTAATTTTCCCGACTGCCTATCATTTATCCGCGTATGATAATAACTATATTTTGTGAGTACAAGATGTTATTGAATTTTAATGACACTGCTTAAGATTCTAAAATAAAAATACGCCAAGCAATATCTTACGATGTAAATAATGGTCTCTCAGAAATAGTAAATTAGATTAATGTTAATAATTTACAGTCTAATTGCAATACTAAATATATCAAATTTATTAATCCAAGTGTTAAATGTATAAAAACTGATGTATTACTAATAGGAGATACAGACCCTTTTGATACTACTAAATGTCTTGTCACTATAATGTAATGTACGCTGTAATGCTGACCTCATATTAATGGGTAGGCGAATATACGGAGCTTTGCAGCATACGCGTTTAAGAAAATTAGATTGTTGACTGATGAGGATATCGCTCGCTCTGTTTAATTTAGTCACTTCCGCGACATAATGTCCTATGAGATTATATTATGGGGACAATATTTGTGTTGCAGAAATAGGCTATTCGCGCGATTAATATAACCCGAGCCCCAAAGTTCCAAATTAAGAAATTTATTTAAATTAATTGAAATATTGGCTGTCGGTTCTCAATATATACTTGCCGAATGGTCTAGTAAGCGTTTTTATAAAAGGTTGCCAGAAAACTATAAAAATGATTGTACATTCAACAAAATAGTTAAGTGATAAAATATATTATAAAAGTAATGACTTCTTACATGATAACACACCTTGGGAATGAAACGATTGCCTCCAGACCGTTTCAAATGGAAATGTGAAAAATTACATTGTTCGTCTCAGGCGTTTATTTCCGAACTAATGGTCGATTTTTTTCATTGACAATCAATACGTAAGTATAATCGAATATAATAACCTTAACTAATCGATAAATACTTGTTGATGAATGATTTTTTTCTGGTACCCTATTAAAGGGAAGGGAAGACATAAATTAGACACATGAAAATTAATGGCGCTTATTGTGATTTAGGTATTTTATCATGCATGGTCAGTTGGATTTTGATTTTATATATATCATTATGAGTCAGCTGGATTTTGATTTTTGATTACCTTTGAAGGAGCGCAACTTTATAACTAAATTCCCTAAAATATAAAACATATAAACTCATTCAACACTCAGTATATACATTTATTAAATCTAATGCAAGTAGCTACGATGTGTTAAATAAGGTATTGGTATAGAAAACTTAAACAGAACATTTTTTTTTTAATATGGTACTAGGTTTCCCGTTACGTTCATGTATGACGTCGTTCTTTGTATCTTTAGAAATAATAAATAAACAGAATAAATTTTCTTAAGCCGTATGTAAGCAACTTGATTTTAAAAATATTAAGTACTTATTCGAATCTTTCCAAACTCACTAACCTAACCGATATAAATATTTTTATTTTCGCGAAAGTTTAAGGCAACCTGCCCTGTTCCATTTACGGAAAATCTATTGGCAGAAATAATTCAGACCAATTCTTTAACGGCCTCATTAAATAAAATGGCGTGGTCGTTAATTAAAAGGCTAATTTGGCTGCAACATAAAAACAATGTTTTTAAATTCCAATACTTATTGTATTGGAATTTAAAAATTATGATATTCAATAAAAAATATATCCACATACAGGACTATTAGTGTAAGCCTTATACGCTTTTTATCCAACCAAAATTTTCTGTAGCAACGTTACTGATTGGCACCTTTAAAAATTGTAAAACGTGGCGTAGACTTTAAAAAAACGAAAGAGAGCTGGATCAAACACTGTGTGTGATTGCAAACACTTTTAACTCGATCTAGCATCGATTAAATCTTTTCACCACCATCAAACCTCGACGACTTCAAAGGCTTTTAAAGGCTATAAAGATTTTGCAGCAAAATATTTCAGCTACATTGGAATGAAGTTTATTAAATACTATGAAGTACGATCACGGTAAAGGTTATTTTAGTCCTTTTAACGAAGACCTTTTTAAGAGTAACGCCGTTAACTTATTCATAAAATAATGAACAAGATCCTAAGCGGACAGAAGCGACAGGTCTTTTACCTCAGAACTCCGTCATTATGGAACCGATTTGGAAAAATATTTTTTGTTGGGAAACTCACTTAATTTTCTATTAAAAAATCAGGTATTTTTTGTTTAAAAATGTATATTTATGTGAATTCTAAAAATAATTAGCATGTGCTTTATACAAAAAAACTAAATAAAAACAACATTTGAATTAAAAAAATGGTCATATTTTGTATGTCAAATTTAAAAATAAAAATCTTTAATTGCTCTGAAAAATATGAATAGAATATCAATAGTATAAATTGTTATGCTGATAGAGTTTTCTAGTCTGCAAATTAAAAGATCTGTTTTAATTTAATTCATTTGTTTACTTGAATATAATCGAAATAATACTGATTGATATATTTTAAGTATATCCTTTGTTAATTTTTTTTTCATTACGTGATTTTTCTTTGTTCATAATTTATAATTAAAGTAAAATATTTGCAATTAAAAACAATTGCATTTATAAAAAATATAAAAGGTTAGTTGAACAAGGCTAATAAATAATAAGGATCTTTCTTTTGGATTTTGATACTTCGCACATCAGAATGTTATAAAAACTAGATATCTTTATTTTGCTTTTTTATTCCAAAAATAGAACGTACGTAGATTGCTTTGGGACAATAGGACGTCTTGTATGAATGTCAGTATAAAGAATATTTACTACCAAATATCAAGGAAAGAGAATCCTTATTTATTTATAGTCGTAGCTCTTTATTTTTTACTCAGTCGTTTTTCTAAATGTAATAACTACACAACTTTATTAACCTTTTGAGAGTCAATAGGAAAATAAATCAGATTTTCATACGCCAGCTGTCTTTATTAACAAACATAGTATTAATAAATAGCAATTATCCGATGCGCTAAGAGATATGAGACAAATGCGTAGGATTTAGTAAAGTATATACATAAACATAAGTGCATTCTGTTCTCCCTCAATTTTATAGCCAATGTGATTGAAATTCGACATAACCCGAGAGAAATCCAGCCTCTCCAAAGAGATGAACTGCTGATTTCCATGTCAAGCTTTAAATATCTAACTAACTACAGGCACAAGCGATACAATATCTTAGTTCCCAAGGTTGGTGGCGCAATGGCGATATGAATAATGGTTAATATTTCTTTTTTGTCTATGGATGGTAGTGACCACTTACCATCAGGTGGCCCATATGCTCGGTCGCCAAGGTATGCCATAAAATATATATATTCTTCAAAGAAAAACCCAATTACTTTTCGCTTGCCGGCCTTGAAGTATAAACACAGGGCTTTCAGAACTGTATTTAAACTACCTTAACAACGAAGCAGTTAGATACAAAATACGAGGGGATTCAAGTGTGAGGAGAGGATAAATTCAAGTGTAAATTATTGTGTGACGATGTCAGTAATAATTTTGAGAGTGAAGTCAAATCAAAATTTCTTGCCTGTCATACGTAACATCTAGAAAACTGGTATATAAACTGAAGGGAACCGTTAGCGGCGTGCACAATATTCTGTCAGTGTCACGTGTAATAGTGAGACATGGGGATTGATCGGTTGAATAAATTTAAGGTAAGGTAAGTTATTGGCGTGAAAAAATTGTATAACATTCGATTATACATTACCCAGCATTACATATATGTCAGTATTCCGATGCAGGTTAAAGCAAGTTTAATATAATAACAAGCATAATAGTCGACTATTTTATTTTATGGAATAATTACATTTAAAAAATATTTCACTTTTAGTGATGGGCTTTTTTGAAAATTAATTGAGTTAAGGCCTCGCTTTTTTAACGTCATACGTCACGTATTCAAATCGTAATGGAATGGCTAATCCATCTTTCAATTTATATGGCCAAAACCCGACGGAGATGTCGATGGAGCCGACGTGAACACGTGACTGAGTGGATTTTAATCCGAGTGTCATTGAATTTAAATACCAGCTTGTAAGTGTCCCAATTCTGGTTTAAGGCCCTCTTTCCCTTTTGAGGAGAAGGTTTGGAGCTTATTTCACCACGCTGCTCCCATGGGGGTTTGATGTTTTCCTTCACCATCGAGCACGAGATGAATTATAAACACAAATACAGTACACGGAAATTCGGTAGTGATTGCCTGGTTTTGAACCCGCTATCATCGTTTTAGAGGTATGCGTTCTAACCACTGGGCCATCTCGTCGCTATTTTTAATAAATATGTTTATATTTATAATAAATCTTGTATTAGACAGAGAATGAAAACATCGTAAGCTCACTTGATTGTGTCGTATGAATTCAAAGCCAAAGCAATGGAGTAGCGTGGTGGAATAAGGTCCAAAAAGGTTTCTTAGTAGAAATAAACACTTGTGCCCAGCTTTAGGACACTTTTACGATATTCATAATATGATTTAAACAAGAAGTTGAGAGCTATACATTCCAGGATCGGGGATTTTTTATATAAAGCAACTTTCATAAATGGAAATTGCTTCTTCCCTTTTTTCGAAGCATTAAAAAAATATACGTTTCAGAATTATGTAGCAAATCTTAATACAAATTGTTTTGATGTTTGGGTATAAATTAGAATATTTGTAAAGTACCTTTGTTTGACTTCTGAATTGCTAAGCATTTCTAAACTAACAATCTATTTGATCACACATCACAATATTACTTCAACTTAAATTGAGGGATTTTGTTACTTGTGTTCTTAATTTACTATAACCAACGTATACACGATCGAAGATCCGGCAACTATAGGCAAAGTACTCTTGGGAATTTGATCTATAATTCCAAAGAAAATTATATTAACTTGTGCGTACTTCACGTAGTGAGTGGTATGTCGGAACCCTTAAAATGCGGCTTGTATACCGGTATTGAAAATATTTTAACGGTGTATATTGTGTTAAGGCGTATGGGTTAAAGTGTATAATAATCTCATGTAAAGCCTCTCTTGATCTACTTTACTGTACATTCATTATTTTTTATATCCAATAGCTGTTACTAACAGTATAGAATAAACTGTTCCACTCCCGTTAAGGAATCTAGAAAATGTATTTTTCTAGATTAGTTATCGTAACGTAACGTAGGTAAAGTTTTTATTTTTCATTTAGAGGATAGAAAAAGTGCCTTATTCAGATTATAATGAGACAAGTATTGTTCGTTATTTTATTTTAACATCATAAAGCTACTAGTTCGATTATCCTGGAAGTTTTTGTTATAGAAGGACTGGTTACATAACCGTCTGGAATAATATAATGTAGAATATTCTATTTTTTTATGACTTGGGGGACCAAGGGATAAAACGTCAAACGTCTTGCAAAAATTGCTTAAGTGCTTTATAATTTATAGATTTTTTGGAAATATTATTGTACATATAAAGCATTTTTATGTGTGGGTTACTACATGAGCGCTTTATTCAATATTTTCTCGTCACTCATATTAATATGTCTCTTTCTAGATAACCGCGACGAGGATTCGGCAGATTCCGTCTCGTTGAGTAGTCGCATACTCCCCGAGATGGCTGCCATCATATCCAAGCTCAAGAGCTCACCGAGCACTTTGCCGCTGCCTCTCGAAAACAATCCTATTCTTCAGTACTTCGATATCGGGAGGGAAACGAGCTGCGCTGGACCCAGTCTCGTGTGGCGTGTGCACGACGCTATTCGCAAAACTGATTTAAAGGTAAGTTTCACCTGTGTTAACGAAAGTTATGTTTATGCTGTGATATATGTATATATATATATAATATGTAAATGTTTTATACAAAACAAATGACCTATTTTAAAAATCACAAATAATTGTTTGTATTCTGTAAAATATTTAAAATCAAAATTACCAATTTGTATCCAATGCATTAATTAATCTTTCGTCTTAATTATTGTCCTTAAAACACGTTAAGAGTCGCATGTTCCTAACTCAAAATTGCGTAAATCTTTATTCAAAGATTTTTAGGAGAATCAAATATAGGTATATGTCACCGTATTATTATAAATACCGTTAGATTATAATCTATATTATATCTATATTTAAACTTATTTTTTGTCATAGTTTTAATTCACACGGGATTTTTTATAATAATTTTATTTCTTGTAATTTAATTATCCTAAAGCATTGCAAGCTATTTCATTTTATCTGTTATTTAATACATAATATAATACACAACTTCGTTCGAACCGGGTGTCTCACGACATAACTCTTTTTATTAACTTAAAATATACCGATAAAATTATAGAAACTCTATATTAATTGATATTTTTGAATTAATGAATTGTTTTTTAAATAACTATTAATTAATGACATTATTACAAATAAACTCGTCACTTGGAGTCGGATTAAAACTAATATTTCCATAAAAATGAATTTTGAGAATTGAAATTTAAATGCAACAAATTTTAGATTCAAATATGGTTTCATTTTTTCATTTTGTTAAGTTTGGACAAAATAGGATTTAACACTAACTGACACGACGACGACCCTATAATTTTATATTAAGCGCGTACTCTCGCCACTCCTAAATAAGCGATCCTTTTTTAATCTCAGATATTACCATAAAATTACATTGTTTTCCTAACTTTAAAAATAACAATTCAAACATTTAGGAGGGCAACATCCCGCCATCTTGGGCCATCTAATAATGTAAAAGTTACTGGTTCAATTTTGATGTAAACTTCCATACTTAACTTACAAGCGTAAAGTATATACCTATTGAAATTGACAAGAAATAGAATTATTGAAAATTTTTACAGAAAAATATTTTTAAGTATTCATATTTTTAAAGTAATATTGAATAAAAAAATATTGTACTTTTATTATTTTAGAAGTCTCGATGTTACAGACTTTTTATAGAAATACAATCATAGAGTTTCATTTTAATTTCAGACTTACTAAAGGAACGATATTTTAATTATTTAACAGAAGTAGAAGTATTCACTTAATGTGTATTCTTTGCTAATTTCAATGCTCAATCAGTGACAATTATATGGTGTTCTAAGATCTTTATCTTAAACATATGTTCAAGGATTAGCCAAAGCAATTTACTTAGAGGATTGATTTTTTATCTTAGGCGATATTTTTATGTTTGAACGATAACAATATATTTTTTAAACTGCTTTCACTATCTTTAATGTCGCCTCAACTCAAAAAAAACCATCGCAATGATCAAATTAGAATACGCCGTGATTTAAACGCGTGCATGTATTGTATTGTATTGGATTCTTGATTAAACTCACAACTTGTGACCTGTTTAAGCTAAATATATTAAACCTTAGCTTAAACAGCTGACTATCGTTGATTTGGCAAGTATATAATTTTAAATATTATCATACTAAATTTGCTATCGTCATAAGTAACAAAATTTTAAAAATGATTATGCTTTATGTAGCTCATTCCGGTTTCTGTAACGCTCAAAGTAAATTTAACTAAGTGTAATCTAAATTGTTAGTGGTCGATGGTAGTCGATGTTCGATCAAAAAGCGTTCAGTATTTAAGAAGATTTAGTGGTTAGTAAATTTTTAGTCGTATGTCTCGGTTTGAAGAGTGTGAGAGACAGAGATAGACTGAGAGTTATCACAGGTACAAAAGGAGTTATATAATCTTTAAGGAGATAGTTGGCACTGCATCGAGATTGGAATAAATGGTTATAATATTTCTCGCAGTGTCATATCTACTTACAGTGGTGAGCTATTACATTCTTTCCAACTTGCCCGTCTGCTAAACATTTCTAATTTATAATGTGATCACAATTTTTACATATCTATCAATACATACTTAGTATTATAAAGCTGGTGAGTTTGTTTGTTGATCGCGCTTATTTTAGAATATAAAAATCATGTTTGATAAAATATATTTTGGCACAATAGTTTAAGAATATTATATTATACGACTTTAGCGAAAATATTCTCCTCTCTTAAATATACAAATTGAAGTTGAAAGGTAAAGACATTAGTGGACTGCAGAGCCACCTAGCGGCGAGCTACGACGATGTGGATAATATTAAAACCTACCTATATTTGAACTATCCTGGTGATCGGTCAAACGATGTCAAAGTTTATTAATCACAAACACATATACCCATATGTATGAGATAATATCCTTCGTACATAACTGGCCTCAAGTATTGAGGTAGCAAGAAATAATTAGTACACTCGGACGCTGCAATTATTTTATTAGAGATACCATAAACTTTTAATAAACATTCTACATGTTAACAAAAGCAACTCTATCCGAGAGACAATTGCAGCATAAATGCTAAACCTATTGTGACAATAAAACTTTTATTTTTAATCCTGACCGAGCGTATACTTAATCAAAGGACGTTATATTAAAAAATGTTGACACCAAAATTAACGGCCGCTGCTATAATTTATTTATAAATTAAAAAAAATCATTAAATAACTTATTCTTACTATAATTATAACATGTCAATGAGCAACAGTATTCGCGACAGACACAGAGAGTAGTGAGGAGTTGTGAGGAGGATCATGCGTAGGTTTGTCGTCACAACACTCGAGTCGGATTTCACACCAATCGATGTTTCAAATCGAATATTTTTGTTATTCAACGTTCCATATTTAAAGGTGCTTAGGTTATGTTAAAATTCAATTCAAATGCATGTTTTGCTATTTTTAATTATCGCGACGGATTGAACTGATTTTAAATTATAGATATTCAATATATAAATTAACCATGAGTACATTTTCAACCTAAAAAATTGGAAACTTGAAAGCAAACCTTCGTATCAAATATTAAGCCTTCTAGAGATTAATTAAAATATTTACAACATAATTTGTTTGATTCAGTCGTGAAAGCGTAACAGACAGATAGTTACTTTCACACATTTAGAAATGGTTTAGATAAAACAATTTGTATAACCAGAATCATTCTGATATAATTTCGTTTTAAACAATAGCTCAAACTGTTTTCATTATTATTTCCAATGTTTGTCTCCATTGATTCTTTGACAATTGGTTCAATTTACCGTTCTTGCTGGATAAATCTTTTTCCATACATTTTTCTTTACTTGCCTCTATTTTTTTATCTATTGATTTAACTAGTATATCATTAACAAATATGTCGAACAATTGAAAATACTGTTGAGTAAAGACTGACTTCTCCATAAACCAACTGCACTGCTCTGCTTTTCAAATGGGTAGCATTCAACTTAAACTAAGTACCCACTTACTAACATAAAATAGGTGATAACTCCAAAAAACATCTCATACCATGTCATATTTACAAAGCATACAAATGGTATCCTATTTTGTTTGAAATATCGATTATCCCTATTCTAAACACACCTTTAACTACATATTCTAGTAATTCTCTAATACGCAAAATTCAATGTACCACGGCTATTGTTTCGGACAGCATGTTTACCACAGGGTATGCCTCTAGCGAATCGGTACTCCTGTCCATCATTACAATGCAATGATATTTGATAGTATTTCAAGAGCGATTTTCACAAGCTATGTATACATTTTCAAATACTGTATGATGTTTAATATTCGACTTTTCGTTTTATGTAGTAGATACCAATTGATGGTAAGTGGTCGACTGACCATGTAAATTGATATTGTAAGAAACCTTTCCAACCGTGAGAGGTAAGATGTTATGTCCCTTGTGCCTATAATTACGCTCACCCTTCAAACCGGAGCAAAGCAATACTAAGTACTGATATTTGAAAAAATATCTAATGAGTTAGTGGGTGGTACCTACCCCGACGGACTTGTACCCTACCGCCAAGTAATAAAACAATATGAACGGCTAATAAAAAAATGATATAAAGCCTTACTAAAACTAACTTGTACGTTAATTTCCAAAAATATAGCACGTAATTCATGGGCTCAATAATTTCATGCTATATCATGAAACATTTTGCGAATGTTATTATTTATTAATTACAATGTGGTCAGTACAAAATATCTTCATTAAAAGCGTTTTGTGGCCTGGTTAGCTTTTCATACACTTGAATTGTCAATATAATGAAAGTATATATTTGCCCCACTTTATATGCTGGATTGAAATTTGCATAATAAAGTTTAGATGCGTCATGGCACATACGTCATCCGCGTAGTATCGTTTTTCCAATAGTGTTTTTCCTCGATGCATGTACAATAAAATCTATACAGAATAAATTTTATGCTCTCTTTAATACGTTATTTTAAAAACACGCCATATATTTTTGTCGACTTTGTCTAACGCATGTGTTAGGACGTTGTCCTTGGGGCGTTAGGTTCGATTGACAATAAGACCAAGTATTATACGAGCATTACATACTTTATTAAAAATCTTGTATATTTCCCATCTGTCCAACAAATAAATCTTTTATATTAGTAATCATCAGGAATGCGTTTAAAACTGAGAAACCTTCTGCTGCTTAAGGAAGATCCCAAAAAATTTGATCATTAAGAGGATTTTTATACATATTAATTACACACACATACACATACCTATTACTACACACTAAAATATAATCTGTTAGATGAGTATATCAAAGTAAATTTTATCGGGCGTTTGCCTAAGGAACTTTAAAAGCGGAAAAGATACTTTACACTGATATGCACTTATGGACACATCTCAAATGAAGAGTAGCTATTTTTTGTTTTGCACGATTCTACCTTTTCTTGGGACTAGTTTAAAATGCATTGTAAACAGATTCCGATTTTATTTCTTAACAGCTAGGTATTTCATGAAATTGACATAAATACAGACTGATCGCCAATTGGTCGCAAAATTCAACGAATGGAAAGACGATAGACACAGTGTTTATGTCTGAGCTGACGGTATTTATGGTATATTTATAAGCGATATATTTGGCAAAATCAACATATAAAACATACGATTTCATACACAACCAGACTTGCGAAAAAGGATTTATTTAAGAGCTGGCTAACAAACAGCTGGACAACATCACATACATTACTTTGATCCCAATGTAAGTGGCTAAAGCACTTGTGTTATGGAATATCAGAAGTAACGACGGTACCACAAACACCCAGACTCAAGACAACATAGAAAACTAATGAACTTTTTCTACATTGACTCGGCCGGGAATCGAACCCGGGACCTCGGAGTGAAAACCCATGAAAACCGTTGTACACACTACTCGACCACGGAGATCGTCAGGTCGCTTGTATTCTTTACTAATATTCTAAATACGAAAGTAACTCTATCTATCTGTATTTCACGGCTGAACCGGATTTGATGAAATTTCTTATGAAGCAAGTTTGAGCCTCAAGGAAAGGCATTTTTTTTACCGAACTCGTAACATTAACTAAAACCTTAATATAAATAGCTCTTAAGTAAATAGTCCATAATCTGGCTCTAATCTTTGGGTTATATTTGCTGATGTCACGAATTCTATATTAAACTGGATTCTTCCGACTCAGACGTCGACGGAATAAATGATGAACGGCGAATGAAAATTTCAGTTCGTATAAAGACGCGTTCGGAGAATCGTAATGCTTCTATTCCCTTCATTTCTATTATAGTTTAGCCAATTATTTAATAATTAATAATACGGGAAATATATTTTATCTATACAATTATTGAATTGGTAGTTTATATATGTTATTTTTTAATAATATCTTGTTTAACATTATATGATTATGTTACTAAGCCACTGAACCGACCGTAATCAAATTTGTCATTCAGGTAGCCTGAGAACCGGATAAAATTATTATAATACGTAATTTATATGCATATTATATCCTTAGGCATATAAATTACGGGATTTATAAAAAAAAAAAAGAACACAAACGGAGTCACTTGCATTTTAATACAAGCTTGTATTAAAATAATCTAGCTGCTTGCGCGGTTTTACCAGCGTTATTGTCACTGATTACCGTATTCCTAATTAACCGATTGTTGTCGTGGTCACAGTGGTGTTAGATAGTTTCGTCTGTCGTCAAATTCGAAAAGTTATTAGATTTTTCTATAAAAAAAATCTCAGTAACAACACGATATCTGGAAGTTGAAAATGTGTACACTCCTGTGCCTCAGAGAGCACGGAAAGCACGTAAAGTCTTGCGCCTGAACTCTTCTCGGTCGTATAGAGATGGAGATAGAATGTATTTTTGAGCACACATTTGTACTCCATAATAGTTACCCATCTGGCTGATCTGTGCAGGAAATCAATCCAGTACCGGCTTTACACTAGTAGAATAAGGGTCTACATAAAACAGATATGCCGAGTAAATATCTCGTAACATTGGTGTTCATTTATTCTGAACAATTCACCAATGTTTTAACGAACTGGTTGAATGTTTTAGGAAAGCATAGAGGATGTCAAGAAATATCCATTACTGTTTATTAAATAATTAAATATTAGATGACATTTCTTAGTTAAAGGGCTTTCTAATACGATTCGTATAAATAGGACTCATAATAAACTCTTCTGCTTAAAAAAAGCATTAAAATTAGTGCTAAAATGTCAATGAAATATTAAATTTGTTCTTCATTTTCAAAAAAAATATAAATATAAATAACTTACAAAAATTTATATCGTTGATTTACATGTAAAATTTTTATTAAAGAGTTCCTCAGTAGGTACTTACTACCTTTAATATATTTTTGGTTTATTTTAATCACCAAAATAAAAAACTTCATTAAAGCGTAAAACTGACTTACTTTACACATTTCCCATAGACAGGCTTTGTTATCGATCCACTTACGAGTAGACTTATTAACTCCAGTTATTTCCTAACGTGCAATTTTGTACCCTTTCATTAACCTTACATTTTAATCTTATGTATGTATTACGTGGAGGGCCGTAGGAGGTAATTAAATTTTTTTATAAATATGTATAAAGAAAAACTTCGCAGACACAAAGTTATGAAATAAAATCAATTAATTATATTAAGTATGAAAACGGTATGGAAGACGAACTATTTCTTATGAATTTACAAGTATAAAATAAAATGTTACTTGAAAACATTTCTAGAATGGACCGTTGAATAATGAATAACAAGGATCACCTTAGGCTCAACGTAAAAATAATGATCAAAATTTTCAATAATACCTAAAATGAGCTTTTTCATTTGTTTAATTTGTGTTCCGCTTTCACGTTGTAACTATTCATCCGATTTTCATGTTTGTGTACACTTTGTTAGACGTACGTAGAGGACATAGGGTCATAAAATCTGTCCTTCCCTTCACAAGCGGATGACACCGCCTGCGTATAATTTATACACGAAAATACCTAAACAAATATCTACGGATGAATTGGAAATGAAATTTGTTTTCAAAATGTTTTTAAAAAATAAATATAATTATATATTTTTTTTATCATGATATACATCTATGGTATATCTATAATTATTATAAAAAAAATATTTATTGTGATCAGTTCCAAATAGGCACATAATTTTGGTTAGAGAACTCAAAGCTGCTTGTCAATAGTACCACTAGTCAGAAAAATACTGTAAAACTGAAAATGCCGTTAGATCATGATCTATGTCGCGATATTGTTAACAATGGAAAATTTTTAAGTATATATGTATAATTGTAAAATTTTATAATTTAACTTAAAAGACACTTCTAAAATATATTATAATCTACCGAAAAATTATGCGTTAAATATTTTACGGTTCGCAATCTTTCGACAAATTAATAATCTCTAACAATACATTGGTAACGTAAACATCAACATACCTATTATCGAATTTGTTTACTAACAATAGCATTAATAATATATCATGTATTTATGAAATAATGTTTACGTAAAAACAATAAATTATTGCTCAAAATAAATTATTATAGAAATAAAAAGTATTATAGAAATTTTTTTTTTTTTTTAAATTTCATAACACTTGTATTAAGTTAAGCATTTACTAGCAGAAGAACAGCTGTTTATTGACACGTAGGTAGGTTAGTATAAGGTATTCTCATTGCTATTCATATAAATTAAAAGCGCAAATATAGAACTATCTATGTCCCTTTCTCTCAACAGCACTTAAATATAACAATATTTTGGAAACCTCTTTCATTTAAGCCAATTGTTTAAAATTAAACCACGGAAAATCTTCCTAGTTAAGCAAGTTCAACAGACGCTTTTGTGTGACAATGACTATTTTACTATGAATAGTTTGGTGAAATTAAAAACGTAATTATTACATAAAAATAACTGTTTTGTTCAATGCGTTTTTTGAAACGAATAAAAAGTGTTTACTAAATGGTATTGCCAGCAACTTCAAAGGTTTATGCAAAATTGTAGCGCAGTCGGTTGGTTTGAATTGGTTCGAAATTCAATTATAACATATGACGTTCACGTTGAGCTAACAATTGAAATAAGAGATTGCCTTTTCAAAAATATAAAAAAAACAACAAATGTTACAAAAGGATATACAAAAGGCGGTCTTATCGCTCATGATCTCTTCCAGATGACTTTTGGGAAGAGGATTTGAAGTTGAAGTTGCGTTGCGGAACAGTTGAAGTTGCGTGAACATTAATTTCATTAAACTTGCACTCCTTGTAGTGCTAATCAACGAGGAAATAATGGTGACTTTCTTGCCAGCATTCCACGCTGTCATGATTTATACAGTAACTAATGGTTTAATTTTGATCTGTATACAGACCTAAATGTATATTATTTTGTACATAAATGCTCTATTAGTTATAACTTATATAAATATATATACATAATACAATAATCATACAAATATGAATTTAAAATATGAAACATAAAAAATAACACAAGGTATTATTAAAAAATAAATCATATATTTTTAATTGTTACATCGTCTGAAGTAATTGATGTTTCGTTGAGGCCGCTAATATTTACTCACAAATACCGCGAAGAGTAAGATAATTTCCTACTCAAAGGTTTCTTTTCTTATTATCGATGTATGTATATATGTATAATGTATATATTATAGAGCCGAGATAGCACAGTGGTTAGAACGCGTGCATTTTAACCGATGATTGCGGGTTCAAATATTTGTGTTTATAATTCAACTGGAAAAAGACATCGTGAGAAAACCTGCATATGTCTAATTTCAATGAAATTCTGCCACATCTGTATCCATCAACCATCATTGGAGCGCCGTGGTAGAATATGCTCCAAACCTTGTTACTGTGTGTATATGTAGCAGCCAACTGGTTCAATTAGCCATTTAATTAAAAGCCTAGACACTTTACTAAAAGCGCCGTTCAACCAGCTTCCGGAATGACACCCGCCAATACATCTTCCATTCATAGAATCGGGACTCTAAAGTAAATAATGTTATTTATATTGATAGTTTAGGTTGGAACATAATTATTTCATTAAATGCTAAATATTTATTTATTGAAATAGTTACACCATCAACTATATCGCGCATATATTGAGACAATTTTTTTTTAAAAGGTGTTGACATCATGACTACACTTGGTACGTACGTATTAACGCCACCGCAGCAAAGTGCACCGCAGCATCAAAAAAATAATGGGCTTAGAATTCCACCGCACGATTTTGGGGAAAGCAAGTGTTGTATATGGTGGAAGTTTGCTTACAAAAATATGTTTTTTGTGGAATATTTTGATTATTTTGCTAGAAGGCTCAGATACATATATTTGATTACGCCTTGGTCTTAACCCTAAAGTATGTTCCAATTGTCTGAGATGTCATTCACGAAGATGATTGTACAGCGCCGTTTAGTAAAGAGGATAGGCGTTTCATTGGATGGCTAATTAAGCCACTCACTGATTAATCACGAAATCTCAGAAACCATAACACTGACAAACTTGAAATTTGGCAGATAGGTTCCTTATAGGATGTAGACATCCGCTAAAAAATCCGCGATTTTTACAAAACTCCACGCGTAAGGGAGTAAAACGGGAGTTGGAAGTTGTTTTTGAAATAAGACACTTGGATATTTGAAATGTGTGCTCAATAGATTTTGTGGTAGGTGTACTATTATAAAGAATAAAACTCTAATGTTATTGAAGTTAAAGTAATTATGGCAGAAGGATTCTAAATGATATTGAAGTATAAGAATTATTGAAAACAACTTCTTACTATTATATAGGATGTTTTAATAGCTGCGAATAAATCCGCTTTTTTTATCGTAAAAAGCAAATCGTTTCAGTCTTATCCAATAATATCAAAAGTGGTCTATTTTATCCCTTAATCCTCACACCAATTAAAAATTCCAAAGGATAATTGCACTATGTTTAAGCTTTTTTTCGTACTAGTGTAATCTATACAAGCAATTTACAATAATAATCTATAATTCTATACTAATATTATAAATATAAAAGTAACTTTGTGTGTCTGTGTGCGTGTGCATCGGCTTGTCTGTCTGTCTGTCTGTCTGTTTCTCTTTCACTGGTAAACCACACAATCGAATTTGATGTTTTTTTTCTATATGAAATTTAACTCCAAGGAAGAACATACGCTACTCTGTATACCTTAAACCTAACGACCAACAACTTAAACGCAAGCTAAGCCGTGTGCAACAACTAGTTATCTATATTTGCATTATTTGTGCTAGAAGTATAACTCTACGGTAACAGAGAGTTACAACTTTACCTCCAAGAGCATTATTTGTTTCAAATGCGTTGCTCTATTAAGACTAAGTTATCACTCTTACTAAATTGTTACGGAGTGGCAACACCAGGTGTAGGTACAAATTTAAATACTATTTGTATTATAATATAAATTATAAATCATTGAAATAAAGCTTGTAGTATACAACACTAACTATAGTTAGCAACAATAAATACGAGTTATTTTCAATTAGTCGCGGAGATACAGCTAATTATATCGATTTTTTTTTTTTAAATATCTGGAACAGCTGGCAAATGGCCTTGATTAAAATTTGTCACCAATGTCCAACGCGCCGCCAACCTTGGGAACTAGTACGTGGAACACAAAAATACTAAGTATTGCTGTTTGGAGTTAGAATAATCTAAATGTGATCAGCGGGTGGTACCAATAACTAATTTAATAGGAAACCCAGTAGTGGAGATGCTTTTTTAAATGCTTTCTATAGAAAACAGTACGTATATTTTATTCTATTCGTTTATTAAAGATTTTTTGAGAAATACTTATATCAGTTTGAATCAAACCGGAACAAAATATAATATGTATAAATAGTGTAGCGTCAGTCAATCGCGAAAATAATACAACTGTGAAATGTTCAGTGAATCGTACTGAAATCGTCCGTTAAGAAAATGTATCATTTAAATATTACTTTAAACTTTTATCAGTATTAACTTCAACGATGTTTGCAATTTTCTTAATAATATGTTAACTAAAAAACATATTAAATTACATAGTACAATTTAGACGGTTTTTTCTAAAACTATTTTCATTTAATAGTTTTCGCTTCTTGGTTGAAATTCGACATTAATTATGGTCGATTTTCGACAAAAAATAATAAAATTGTTAGAGAGAGATTATTTTTAACACGCTTACATTAGCTTCACTCGTAACTATGTATGTAAGAAAATCTTGGAATCTTAATTTGACCCACTTCCCGGTCTTCGATTAGGATGAAATTTTGCACACGCGTTGAGTTCCGATGACAATACATGACTAGCTAAGAAACATCCACAAAATGGCGGACTGGTTGTTTGAAATCCACCCCCATGATATGGATATCAAATGAAAGGGTTTGTTGTCAGGAATACGAAAAAAATAGTCACGTGACTTAAATCCAATATGGATGGACGTCCAAGATGGTGGACAGGCTATTTGAAATGCATCCCCATGATATGGGTATCAAATGAAAGAGTTTGCTTTTGTAATTTTTAGTGCGTGCTAAAACCGTGTTTTTTAGTTTTTTAAACTATTAATTTTGGACAAAACTCTCCACTTGTGAATTTTAGTGCGTGCAAAAAGCGTGTTTTTTAGTTTTTTAAACTATTATATTATTTTTGTCTTTTTATAAGTAGATATGTTGATTTTGTATTATAAGGCTTAAAATTCGAAGACTTATCAATAAAAAATTTAAAATAAAAAAATAGTCTCTATATCAACAAGTTCAAGCAGTAAAGTTGAGTTTGAACCTTGTCACTACACTCCCACGCCTCGAAAAACAAGTCGAGTTATCGGTCTTGTGCGTAAACTTTTTCTATCAAAGTGCGCAAAGGCAAACTGAACACGAGGTAATATAATGTCTTGTGCACTATCTAGCTGCTATTAGTTACCTGAATAACATCATCATCATAATACTATGTATGCAAACAAAACAGTTTACAAACAAATTTATTTTATACAGTTGTGTAAAGCAATTTTCAGTTGTAATGCGATTTATTGCGTCTATTAATTTTCAATATGCTTCTATTACATATTGCAATTTAGTAATTGATATGCACTCACCATAGTAACACTTAATGTCTATATATGTATATACAAGAGGAATACAATTGACTTATAATTTAGCATAGTTACTCTTTTCGCGTCGAATAGACTTTTGGTAATTTCAAATTCAAGGGAAAGGTGGTGAAGGCAAATTAGTACTAATTTTAACTGTACATACATTAGACAAATAGTCCAGCGTTGGGATACTACAGAATGCTGCTTATTTTGTAGTTGTTTCAAAACACTACTGGTAAAAACTTTGAATAAAATATTTTATCTTTATATGATTAAATGGCCCAGTGTGTACCTCGAGTTAATGGATGGATGTAGACCGAAGATTAAGTTTGTAGTTTTATTAGTAGTAGTTGTAGTTGTAGTTTTATTTTATCAAAGGTTTAACTGAGTCGATACAGTTTGTTTGGTTTTTTTTGCAAGCGATAATTTCTGGAACCGTCACATGAATAAAAAATATTTTTGCTTGTATTTGCTGGTTCTTCTCGGTAGAATCTACTTTCTAAAACGGTGGTAGCTTTACATTAATTCAACACTGTGATTCAAAAGTGCTTTTATGAGCCTACTGAATAAAATATATTTTGATTTTGATTTCATTTTGATTCAAGGAATGTTATAGGCTACTTGACAGTACGTATCAGCCCACGTGTAACGCGGATATAACCACGCGTAGTAGATATCTTTATAGTCATTCGCTTGCCCTTAACCCATTTATTAGTTGTCCGCACGGTGTGGAACCTTCATTAAATAAGGATTTGGCAGACTTGGCCTGTTGCGGCCGGTCACTTGCCTGACGTCAAACCCCCCATAGACGCGCTTATCAAAAAAGCCACGGATTAAAATAGGCCAGCTTTATAATGGTACTATTCCTATACAGTTATTAGAAAATTGTATTCTATATTTAAATCGTTAATTAATGATAAATATTTTCATGATATTTCAATATTATTCATCTATACATATAATAAAATTGGAGTGTCTGTTTGTAATATTAAAATAACCCTTTTTACTAAATGCATATGTACACGGTACATATACCAAAATAACATTTTTTACAATTTTTGTCTCTCAGTCTGTCTGTCTGTCTGTTTGTTCCGATTTCGACGGGACTTTCACTGGCAGATAGCGGATGTAATAAGAAGTAACTTAGGCTACTTTTATTTTAGAATTATATATAGAATAAAAATAAAATCACGCTACAATATCCAAATAACTTAAATTCAAAAAACGCGCACGAAGTCGCGGGCACAGCTAGTCAATAAATATGTCTATTAGTATACCAATGATAAAGTAATGATATATTAATATTAAGGTATGTTACGATATTTTATTTTAGATTTATTTAATGGTTACCACGAAAGCTAGTAATTATGAAATACCTAGATTGAATAACTACGAACTACGAACTAACGACACGCTATGAACCTAAAAAGTGAATCAATTACAGTAAACATCAACAAATCGGAAGTACAAAAGACTAGTAGGACTGACTACTCGTGTAACAAACAAGCAAGAATTATACAAAGTTAACTAAGACGGTTATACCGTGACGGCAGCATGCGAAAGAGATCCCGCGGCGCCGCCGAAGAGTCGGAAAAGGTACCGCTGGTACATTTAGTAGGTATTCCGATGTAGTAGTCGTTCTGGGCACCGGCGGCCCCACATACCCCCTCTCCCCCATTTCACGTAGGGGAAACGCTTAATACTTTATTCCAGACAAAAAAAAGGTATAACCTTGAGCACGTCCGATCATTTGTTAAATGTTATTTGTGTAATTGTATTTAATAGAATGTTTGTTACATTACGGATCTACTGGTTGGTGAATATGTCACGTTTTGACACCAATCTCGTTAGTAAATGGAGCTTGAGGTAATTTATATTTGTAAGTATATATCGTTTTTTTATATTCGTTTATTTTAGAGGCAAACGCACAAATAGGCCACGGCAAAGGTCACCGATCTATATACACTGTAAGAAATATAGGCGTTGCCTAAATACGTCACCAACCCCGGGATCTAAGATGCTATTCCCGCTAAGTCTGAAATTAGATCCGTTCGTTCACCTTTCAAACCAAATACAAAGACATACAATTATTTTAAACGGATAATATAAATAATGGTGAAACTCCGATGAGTTGTTCTGCGTACGCAAAGGTTCCTTTGCAAAATAAGCAAGTTTTTTTCTTTGTATGTTTGTCGTTCAATATAAACTGTCTTTGTTAACCCTTATTCTATACGGGACGAGTTATATGCTTTTATTGTACAATGATCTTTACTCTATTTCCTTAAAATCCTATTCAATCTAGAGAGCTTTACTATTCGAGTAAATATTTTAGTAGTGAAAAACAAAACTATAAGTTTAGATAAGGGAATACGTTTAAGAGAGGACGATACCGAGACTTGAATAAAATATTAACAGATTAATTAGAATACAAGCTCAATGGTGCAAATCTTAGATCGTTTAAAAGTGTCTGGTCAGATGAGATTTCATGTTATACTTATATATTAGTAACTAGCATTAATTTGACAGTAAATAATTCGAATCAAGTTGATCTTAGAATATTTTTTTATAAATTAATATAATATTTATTTGTCTAGAAATAACAAATTGATATATGTATATAATTAAAATGTATAATCCTTATGTGTTCTATCAAAAATCTTGAAGCATATTTAAACTGTATGTTATAATAGAACGTATTTCTTTTAATTAAAGTTTAATCCGTTAATGCATATTAACACTCTAAAATAATTGTATTGTAAGTTAATATAAGTTTAGTTTGTTTGGTTCGACCCGGTAAATAAGCGAGGACTGATCGATAGAAAACTTTTTACGCTACGAAGGAGTTTTCTACTTCGCTCAAAATCGAGTTTACATTTAAGCAGTCATCTACGTCGTATTACGTTCCATTTCACAGAAAGTATTTTGAACCTTAATATATTTATCATCACGTATATTAATATAGCCTTTATCACAAGACTTAGGCAAAGCCTTAACGAATAAAAATGGAAATTATATGTGCCATCCGTCATGTCATCCATAATTATGTAGATAGAATGTCAAAGCTTAGAACGCGTCGAAAAAAATAATGGCAACACTTGGTCACTAAGTAAAAACACCGTCTATTAAAGTAATATGACGTTTCGCGATTGTCAAGCGTAGCTGTCACAGGCGCACTAAGATAATAAAGAACGAATTGGACCATTCGTTTCAGTTCTTTTGTAAAGTGGTGGTGGTGGTGGTTCTAGATATATAAATAATCATAATTACTTCAATCGAGTCAGAGAACAGACTTCTCCTACATTGATTATATATATATACGTTTTTATCACATTGATAATGTATATATTTTTATCTAAATGATTATTTAATATGTTATTCCAAATGACGACCTCCGTGGTCGAGTAGTGCGTACGCCGATTTTCATGGGTACGCCACTCCGAGGTCCCGGGTTCGATTCCCGGCCGAGTCGATGTAGAAAAATTTCATTAGTTTTCTATGTTGTCTTGGGTCTGGGTGTATGTGGTACCGTCGTTACTTCTGATTTTCCATAACACAAGTGCTTTAGCTACTTACATTGGGATCAGAGTAATGTATGTGATGTTGTCCAATATTTATTTATTCTTCTTAGTAACATGCTCTTCTGATGAACAAGATTGAAACCATTTTAAATAGCAACATTTCCCCACTGCTGTATGTGTGGTTACTCACCCACACACATCACTTATACGATACGCGATGTTACGATAATAGTACCAAGGCTACTTTATATTATGACCTTAAAAACAAAATGCAGAAATAGTTTCTAAAGTATAATATAAGACTAATTTAAGAAATTCCTTCTAGCGGAAACTTTAAGTGCAAAATTACGTTTATAAAAAAATGCTTGTATAAATTCTAAAATGTTGTCATATTCAGTTTAATGTGTTTCTCATTTCATATAAATTTCGATGCGCTGCTCGCTCGCGACAGTTTTGACTTTAAGCATGGATTGCTGTAAGTTTCGGAAAATATTGAGTAAAAGTACTTGATTACATATAGAATATATATTTTTATATAAAATTATAAAAAGTGGATAGAAAATGATTAATTTTAATGAAAAATTGTTTTTTTTTTAATTTAAAAAAAGAACATGTTTTTTCCAGTATTTTTTAATATATTTTAGGATCAAATCGTCAATACCAATCCTAATTATTATTTTTAAAAATTATCCACGTATAACTTTATATTCCGATGTGCACTATGGCGGTTAGCTTGTAATACATACAATATATTGAATTAAATATTAAGTGTTACCAGCCGTATTAAATAGCCGAATCTATGTCGTATTGTACCACACGTATGGATTTATGGACTAAGCTTTATAAGGAATTTACGTCATCGCAGCAGATTTACAGATTTATAACGACCTTTCTTTGCCTTGTCATGCAAATGCTTTCTGTCAGTCGTGCGAGATATAATAAATTTCAAATAATTTAATAAAAAGTGTTCTTATTTTAAATTACGGTATAATAAAGATTCGCTTTAATATGTACATATAATATTGGTATATTGTATATTTAAAATAATTATTATAATAAAATAGAAACGAGCTTACGTAAAATAAGCAAAACCAAACAATAACGACAATAAATACTGTTTGTCATTTATTAATAATGTATTGTGGTTAAGTTTCCATCGGGTTTACCGTACCTTTGCACAAAATTTTTATTTGGAACACTCTTACTGAACGCATCCGTAAACGTCAAAAGTCAAACGTTGAACTTTATGTCATTGAATTTAATATCTAAATATCTGGATAAGGTTTCTGGGGATATATGTTGTCGACTAACAAACCATTATATTTTAACGATCTATTTTTGTGGATATTTTTGGAGCGGGTCTATCGACCTGTACGAACTTATTAATATATCTAGATATTTACATTTCAGCTCCTTATTAATACACTTATATTTTTTACTTTTAATAATTGAAATACAGTATTACTCTTGTCGACGTATTGTAAAGATAGTTTTGTCAGTATAAATTTAACCTAAAAGTTTATATCAATAAGAATATTATTCGTGCTAAGGCAGGCGGTGTAAACTTAACAGTTATATAGCAATAAATCCGAAGCGGTACTATTTACATAATTCAGTCCTACCATACGACGTGGAGGAGAGATTACATCAAACTAATTAAAGTTATACCTTCTGAAGTATTGAACAATATACTTCAGACGGACGGATTATTTCAAACAATCTATTTAAATTTTAAGGCCATATTAACTATTTGGACGATGAACTATTTAGTCTCGCTCTTCGGGCACCTGTATTTATCTAAATTCAATATTACATCATCATCCTCCTCCCCTTATCCCAATTATAATTAGGATCAGCGCAACATGTCTTCTTCTTCCATACTTCTCTGTCGGACGTCATCTCACAAGTAACATTCTTTCTAACCATATCGTCTTTCACACAATTCATCCATCGTTTCTTTGGTCGTCCCCTACCTCTATATCCATCCACATCCATGCTCAAGATCTTCCCCACAACATGGTCCTCATTTCTCCGCTTAACATGTCCATATCATGACAGCCGGTTTCCACATAACTTCTCGGTTACCGGTGCCACTTTCAAACTTCCTCTTATGTACTCATTCCTTACTCTATCCATTCGCGTAACTCCCATTACATCAATTATTGTTGAAATTTTACTATTCTTAGTTTACTTTAATTCGATTATAAACGCTAACTGTAATCTTAACCGAGTATTCCAGATTCAAGCCCAGGCAAACTCTATTATGTGACTTGGTAATTTGTGGCAATAATATGAGCAAAATTTACTATACAAATTTTATAACAATTTAAGCTTAAAGTGGGTAAATTTCTATTAGTTCCACAATTAATTTCAACTGTTAAATCGCAAGGCATTGACGTTTTATCTTGCTACAATTTAGCAGTATTTAGGAACTATTGTGTTCCGATTTGATGGCTGAGTGAACTAGCTTAATACATGTCACTAATACATAACACCTCAAAGGCCGCAACAGTTAGCGCATTGATCAAGTTATTCACAGCGACAACAATATACAAATCAAATGCATGCATAGCCATCATGGATATGTGTATATGGGAATTGTAAGCGATGTGATACGTCGAACGTATGTCATTAGGATTCAATCTAAACGATTCATACAATTGATATCCTTCTTGATTAAGTCATTATAGTAAATTGTTATAATTGGCTTATTATTTTGTATAGTAGTTTTATATTCTGTAAATTTGATATATATATGTTTTAGGGTATTCCATTCTATCCTAAAATACATTAAAAACTTTAAGATTATTATTTAAGATTATATTATTATTGTATCAGAATGCTTTGAGTTATGGTTTGTTGATTTTAATGCAGGTATGTATTTAATTTTATAACATTCGTGTTTGATCAAAGATTGAAATATGAGCATAAAAATTATCATAAACTTAAAGGAACACGTATTATATGATTTATTTATTACTTACATAAAAGGCTGTAAAAAAATTGCTTTAAATATGCTACACGTAAAACAAACTAAATTGATTCTAGCCAAAAATACTCAAACATAAAATGAAATTGAAACTCATGCAATTAAAAGCACCACTCGGTTTTCATGTGGTTTCTTATTTTGTATTTGTTATTCATACCGTGGCCGTGGCCGTTGTTATTCATACAGTGTGAGAAAAAATCCTATGCTGAATGAAAATCGGCCACTAGGCAGACCAGTATTGCAGCTATATAGTACTATATTTCTTATAAAAGGTGGCCCATTTCTCCGGAATTTAATTTAGTTTAGTTTAGCTAACTCTAGTTTTAGTCAGAGTCACATAATATAATTGTATCTCTACCACTGTGTTATAATAAAGATTATAATTATGTTTGTGTATATTTATAAATTCTCCCATTAGGGCTAAAATATGTCCAGTATCGTTTGCTGGTCTCCTTTGAATTGTAGCCGAAATCGGTCAACGCAACATAATGATCACTATTGCTGTGTGATGGAATAAGCTCCACGCTTCTGAAGAGGATGGGAAGTCTTTAAGGCTGGTACTCATTGATTTAAAAAGGAACTCATTTAAAGTTACTAATATCTAAATGTTCGAGTACCCAAATATATTTACAGGAAACTTTATATGATATTCATAAACAATAAGACAGCAGGTGTGAAGTTATATGTTGTTTGTGACCTGATTTTAAACGGCGAGCGTGTAAGAGTTCCAGAGCAATTAAAGGCGCCTGATAATAAACCTCAGTGTCTCGATTGTAAGCAATGACTATATGAGAAACGTCAAGACAATTATTGGCGTCGAATGTCTCCGTCGTTAACGATGTATTGTATAGACAACTTTCTTCTCGTCTATCTTTATGTTATATATAAATAATAGAGCTCTATTGGTACATGACTAACGTTTTATAAACGTTAATTTTTGTCATGAAGTTTTTTCTCCACAGTTCAGTCCATGTCGTTGTTATAGCGTATTATTAATAATGACGACAACGATATATTTGACGACCTCCGTGGTCGAGTAGTGTGTACACCGGTTTTCATGGGTACGCCACTCCGAGGTCCCGGGTTCGATTCCCGGCCGAGTCTATGCAGAAAAAGTTCATTAGTTTTCTATGTTATCTTGGGTCTGGGTGTTTGAGGTACCGTCGTTACTTCTGATTTTCCATAACACAAGTGCTTTAGCTACTCACATTGGGATCAGAGTGATGTATGTGATGTTGTCCAATATTTATTTATTTATATTTATTTATAATATAATAATAGTTATTTGAAGAGTTTAGACCTTACACAATGCAATCAACAGGTGCTAAATAATAAGCAATGAGCTAAGCGTTGGCAAGCGAATCGCCCGAAATGTGATTACACTTTACTGCACGTATTTTTTCCGCACAATAAACACATATGGGCTCATTCGTTATTTATATTCACAATAATATAGATATTTTTCAAAGAAATGTCGACGATCATGATAACTGTATAGTTACGAGGGGGAAAATTAAACTTATAACACCTGGTTTCCGACTTCGCAAAGTTAATAAATAAATCCTTCCTGGGACACAGTGTTCGTTTCTTTATTAAGATTTAACTTTGCCTGTTAAAATAATTAAACATATGTCAAAAAAACATTGTTAAATAAGACATATTGCTCAATACAAGATTATATCAATTAAAACGTGAACTTAGTTTTTGTTGATTTCTAGCCAGTATCTATATGATTTTAATTGTATATTAATGACATACTCTGTTATTATAATGGTGAAAAAGAAAAACTACTGAGTTTCTTACCGGTTCTTCTCAGTAGAATCTTCTTTCTGAATCGGTAGGTTTACATTTAATTCCGAAGGCTTACATTAAGTCTGACTGTAATATGACGATTCAAAAGTGACTTATTTGAATAAAGAATATTGATTTTGATTTTTGATTAAACGTGCAGATGCCGAGGTGGATAGCAATGTTTTGCCACTGTGACCAGAAACAGTCACAAAACTGCACAATGATAAACATCGTTGTGACAATAACTCAATCTGTCTTTTATATTCTATCACAAAAACAGTTTACTTATAAAAAAGCGACGAGTCCGTTTTTTTATGGCAGATATAAAACTGCGTAATGTTTAAGTCAACGTGTATTTCTCCTTATAGTTTTTTACGCTTATGTACATATCAGTGAACGTATCACTCTTAACATATTAAATAACACACTCACAATTAAAGGAGGACATGCATAGGAGAGCGTCATGTCGTCTAGCGTCACGACATTCGAGTCGTACTTACCCTAATGTACCGATAGATCTCATCAAAAGTAATAATCATAAACTAACTATTAAATAACCACAGCATAGAATTTTATCCGTAAGATGATTTGTGATCCCTTTCTATAAGTATAAAAATAACCAACACACGTTGATCATTTAAATCGTGATATTGCAATTAACCATAAAGACCATTTTAAAAAAATCATCATCATCATTATCTCAGCCGGAAGACATCAGCTGGACAAAGCCTACAAAAAAGCCGGTCTTTGCACAACTCGCATCCAATAGCTCACCAGATCGTTAGTCCACCTTGTATGAGGCCTGTCCACGCTGCGTTTTTCGCTTAAATAACTCAATTCAATCTCTTTGAATAAAAATAATTAAAATAATACCAGATTATAACAAACGAATACTACAAAAATCCAAATAAATTCAGCTATGAATTAATATAAGAGTACTAGTGAGTAAAATATTGACAAATTATTGATAAAATAATTTATTCGGAGAGAACAACTTCAATACTCCCTGGAACTTTTCGACCTCGAAACTCGTGAAGGATCACTTATTATATTTCGCTTGCGGGAAATCAGAGCCAGTGCAGAGATGGCTAGTTAAATTAACTAGGAATTCATATTCGATAATTAATTATTATTTGCATACGAATATTAATATCCTAGTTTAGTTTTATTCTTATAGCATATACAAATTATACAGGAGTATTATATTACTTAACCATTGGATAACTAACACAGTGAGTTATTAATATGTATATGAACAAGATAAAACAAGAGAAAAATAAATCATATATAACTAAATAAACAATTGTATTCGAGAGACTGTCTGTACAACAGTATGACGTCGAGCTACTCATATGCCTTCGGTTCCACTACAACACTTAGTATTGTTGTGTTGCGTTTTAAAGGATGAGTTAACCAGTTTAATTACAAACAATACAGATAATGGACATAACATCTTAGGCCCCGATGTTGGTGGCGCATTTACGATGTAAGCTAGGGCTGCCCACGCGAGCGTGATGTGTACCTTCGCCTATGGCCTCAAAATAGCTATAAAATAAAACATTTTGGCACTGTAATTCTTCAGGATAAAGCCGTAGTACCTTATTTCCATTATAACGCTATAATAATTATTGGATATGCATTATCCAAAGGATCATCTAAAGATGGACAACATCGGGCAGTAATCAGGTGGAACATTTCCATTGCTGTATCAAGATATGTTATGACGTCTTTCAAACCTGTCGCTTTGCTGGTTTTATTGTTATATCAAGTCCCGTTACCTTAAACTATATATAGCCTTTATAAAAGGTCTATTTCGCCTATTAATAAATTATGAAGCGGAGCTCCGTTCAAGATGGTTTAAAAAAAGTTATATTCAAGTCATTCATTTCTATTCAGTCAAATTCACGCTTCTTATCATTGCAAGACTCACGACACTTGACATGTAGAACCTTATAGAAGCCTTTAGGAATAAATAGATCTAACTAAAATGCAAAAATGATAGCTTCTAATTTCATATGAAAGATACATTGCTCTACCTGGTGGGTTTTTCGTGTTATCGAATGGGGCACAATTTTGAACTAAATTTAATTTAAAATATAAATATTTCAAGCGATAAGGTGTCGAATATTTTGGGTATTTTTTCATCAATACTTTATTATGTTACATAAGATTAAATTAATTTAAAAGCTACTACCGCTTTGCATCGTAGATTTTGATCTACCGAAAAGAACCTTTCCGAAGATCTTTTCAGATTACATTACATGGATATGTAGATTTATTACGTATAAGATTTAGAACGCAAACTACACACTTTTTATTCCCACTAATTATATATTGATAAATTCTAAGCAGCTTGTAATTTTTAATCGAACAAGACGAAGTGAACAAACAATGTTGTACAAAGTGGATTATCCTGTATTGCCTACATCGTTTTATTAATAACTAACTATAAAGTTAAACTGTCATCGTTCTACTTGACTTACGTTACTTCACAGATAAAAAATGGTTAAAGGTCGTAAAGATTAATAATGTTATGTTATTTATAACAAAAAATATAGGAGAGTGAAAATATTAAACTATCAACGAAATTTAAAAAGAAAGATCGATCGAATGTATTTCAATTAAGTAAATAATATTTATAACCAATGGGATTACAGTTCCGCGAATACAAATGAATTGAAACGAATCAAGTATTTAATCATGGACCATTATTTTACACGAAACGTAGGTGACGTTTTGTTTATTGAAAAATGATTTATTGTCAGTTTTATTCAATTATTTCGTACAAAATACGATTACATTTTAAAAATGGTATATACAATTAATATTACTTTGTCCTGCTCTTGTAACAGTTTTGCTATATATTTTTTTTAAATCATTGGTTGACGGACTGCCAAACACGCCACCTAATGGTAAAAAGGCACCACTGGCCATAAACATTCACCATTTGTTACATCGACAATGCGCCACCAACCATATGAATTATGTTATGTCTCTTCTACTCGCGATATATAACAGCTCACTCACTCTACAAACCGCAACACAACAATACTAAATTTTGCTGCTTAGCAGAATATATGATGAGTGGTACCAGACGAGCTTGCACAGTGCCCTACCACAAAGTAAATCGTTCATCTATACTGCAGTTTTTATATTCATTTAACTCGTCAAATTAATGAAAAATTTAGATTGAATGAGAACAATAACATTATTCTGTTTCAACCATTCCACATGGACATGGCTTGTACAGTCGGTATTCTTAATTCTTAACTCACAATAAAAGGTATAAAGTTTGTATAGTTTATAATTTTTCGGTTTGGGAGAATGACTGTGACTGTCATGAATTCCACTTCCATAGATTATAATCTACGGACAAGTAATGCGTTTAATTGTAAGCAGTATACTGCGGTTCACAATCTTTTGACAGTTTACAATCTCGCGTGATAGATTATAATCTAACAGTATTTACATTTATACGGTTACATTTTGTATAGTAACGATGGTACAAAATATAAAGATTCAACTAAACTGATCGAAGCTAATGAAGAATATAATGCGCAGAAAATATTTTAATAAAGATTGCTTTACATAAAAGCAAAACTGAATAAAATGAAAATGTTAATTTAGTTAAATATTTTACATCGCAAGCCGAGATAATTTTCAATAGCATTCCTTTGTGATTACAAATATTTTAATTCAGATTGAACTTAAGACTTTACTACTACTAAAACTACGTTGACTATAATTTTATATCGGATAGTTGCCATCGGAAAAACGATGTTCGATTGCTACACTGTATGGATCGCATAGACGTTCATTTATAAGTGAATTTTTCGTAATCGTTTAAACAAGTGATAGTTTATAATATTCATATTACAACGTCGTTTTCTTAAAACTGTATCACCGTATAGAATGAGATGTTGCAAAACAACATTTTTAGTCATTTATTCGAGGCTATTATTACTTTTACAAGAATTATATACTTCTTTATTTTGATACAATAAATTGCTGTTATTTTTATAAAAAAATATATTTAAAACGGATTATTCAAGAAGCAATAATAGAACTGTAGAATTATTATTTAATAGCGATATTTCATATATAAAACACGTTTTCAAGTTTCAAAATCGCATGTATGTCACGCAGAGAAACGTCTTTATTAGTTCGTTACTCGCATCATAAAAACGTTATAAAATAACGATTCATTTAACACAAAAACCTAAAAATATGAGAAATGTTTATTTAATTGTTAAAATAAAAACTAAAATATGATTTAAGCTGCACGAATTGCACAGTGACTTTCGCCCATGGCCTAGCAAATAGTAAAAGTATACTCCCCTTTTTATCTCACATTGCGCCGGCAACTATAGGATTTAAAATGTAATGCTCTTTGTGACTCTAATTACACCGTTTCAATCCTCTTTTAAGCTGAAACACGGCAATAAAGAAGTATTTACGCTGTTTTTATTTTACGCTGGAATAACTAATGAGCAGAACGGTTACTAGTATAATACGGATGAAGTGCCAGTTAAAATGTATTTTAAGAAAACACATTTTTACATATAAACTTTATTCATCATTTTATCTTACTCAGCAAGAGGCATTCGTACTAATATCACAGAAACTAATATGTAGATGATATTTTTGTATAAAAACATTTCAAGTGCTTTCGGTCTCGACTGGAAATCCCAAAAGAAACAAGCCTAGACATTTATTTATTTATTAGGTTCGCTAGCGATTTTTACATTTGTCATTCTTACATAAATACACAATTAGGTATATACATCCATAGATTATGTAAAATCATTTAAAAGCAAACACTACATGCAAATTAAACTATTAATTACAATTGCTTGCTACAACAACAAAAACGAAAAAAAGAAAAAACGAAAAATGAGCAAAAGAGAAAAAAAAAAAAGCTATTAAAACGTTTGTACACATATTTCGGCTTAAACATGAAATTTAATAATAATATAAGTACTAAAATATAATCATAAGTGTATTTTATTAATAATTCATTAATTATATTTAATTCAATCTTAATTTAAGGTTAAATAATAATAAAAAAACATCGATTTATAAGCAAAATTTTCTATTGCAAATTGCAAAATCTTAATTGATGGCAAGCATAATGCGGACGGCAGACAACACTACAGTACTCCAGATGACTTCGGACAAGGCTGTTATAAAGACAGATTTTTGTTTTAGATGTTCAGAAACAAACCGATTAAAATGCATTTGAATGAACGGACAAACCAGAGATTCAAATACATTGACGAAAACCGAAATAAGTGATATGGGCATATAGTTACGTATATCTTTCTCGTCTTCACTTTTAAATATTGGAACAACTTTTGCTTTTTTCCATATAGTTGGAAAAGTACCAGTGCTTAACGAGGCTGAGAAAATTAAATGTAAAGGCAAAGTTAGACAAGTCGCGCACTATCTTAAGAATATTGGCGGTATGTTATCTAGTCCCGCTCCCTTTAAAGTATCCAGTTCTTTTAGTTTTTTAATATATCATTCTGACTTATATCTATAGTTGCCAGATCTTCGCTAATACCCAAATAGGGAATCTTTCGTAAGTAGAAAGTAGAGTCTGAACCATAGACGTCATTTGAGTCACTATAAATAGAAGCAAAATGACTCGAAAACATATTACATATATCAATGCCACTAGTAGCTGTTTCAATTCCATTACTCGTGACAGATGGATATGTGTTTGAGTTACTACGCTTACTCTTTAGACAGGTCCAGAATGCTCTGGGATTTTTCTGAATTTGCATTTCGAGGTTGTCACTGTACTTGATGTAGGCGTCACGCGTTATGTCATCACATCGGTCACTCAGTATTCTTAATTCTATTTCATCTATCGGGTTATTATATTTTTTAAAACGCTTTAGCATTTTATGTTTTTCCTTTATTCTTTTCAGCCTTATTATTTATCCATGATGGATACTTATCGTTCTTAACTTTTTTAGAAGGAACATATTTGGTGATAGCTGTCTGCAAAATCTCGTAAAATACTTTGACTATGTCATTTATATTATCAAGATCTAATATATTTCGCCGTTCGATTTCCCTTAAGTACTTACTAATAGAGTCGAAATCAGCCTTGCGGAAGTTAAAGCGCTCATATGACGTATTAATTTTGAGTGTGTGTGGTCTGACGTTAGGTATGTTGATTTCAAAGGATGAATGCAATGAGTCAATGTTACAAATAGGACTATCTGAATAGCTAACAGAACAAGCGGGTAAGTCTATGAGAACAAGATCAAGATCTTTTGTCTGTTATTAAGAATAGAGTTACATTGTCGGAGCCCATTTTCGCGTATAAAATCAAATAAATTTTGATTTGTGAGTGACCTATTACTACTAGAAGAGTTCAGAGATGAGTTCCAGGTGATATTGCTTAGATTAAAGTCGCCAATAATACACGTAAACATGTTATGGAGCTCTGAAACTTTTTTGCAATTATTCAAAAAAACATCCAATAGGCACCTATTTACAGGTGCTGGAAGATACACACCACATACAGCTATGTGACGAATACTGTAAAGGTGTGGTAAATAAACAACCACCCACAAATCCTCACAATCGCTAAGGCAAAGGCTAAAGCTAGGCATAAGATATTATAGCATGCAAGTATGTGCGCAAATATAAGTGCACTCACTATTCCTTCACGCTCATCTTGTGTTGGGAAGGCAAATACTGCCGGTCATAATTCCGGGGCAAGCCGAAGGATTAACGTACTTTCAGCAGCACAAGATCGTACATACTGCCGACTTTAAAACTCCGTACTGCTACTAATAACTTCTTAACAGCAAACCTTAATAAATTTTTACAATCAGAATTTTTATTTCTAGGATACTTTTTAAGGATTCTCATAAGCCAGCAACTAGATCAATTTGTCAGTTACAACACACCGTGTTTCGTCAGCTTTTCATTGTTTTACGGAACAACGTAGAGCTATCTTTCGATCAATTGATTGATGATTTTTTTTTCTCTATAATCTATACCTGCAGTGGAGAGAGAGTCTCTTTGTCCTGAAATAAAGCACGATTCGTTTAGACAGATCTGTAGCGTTATTTGGTAGTGGTCTCTACTTTTTTTTATATCGGTAGGCGGACGAGAAAATGGGCCACCTGATGGTAAGTGATCACCACCGCCCATAGACAATGGCGTTGTAAGAAATATTAACCATTCCTTACATCACCAATGCGCCACCAACCTTGGGAACGAAGATGTTACGTCCCTTGTGCCTGTAGTTACACTGGCTTACTGACCCTTCAAACCGAAACACAACAATACTGAGTACTGCTGTTTGGCGGTAGAATATCTGATGAGTCAAGACAAGCCTTACCACCAAGTAAAACATACCTACCAAAAAATATCATGAATGTACGTATCTGTAAATAGATGTACGCTAGATCTGTAAAAGAGTATATAGGAAATCACATCATACCATTAATACTAAACGTCAAAATGGTACTACAGTTAAACGTAATTTGATGTGTAAATCCGTTTTAACCTTAATTTTACTGAAAATATGTTTCCTCTTTATTAGTATTTATATCTAATTCATCGCTTTTGCTGAGAGTAAAAATAAAACTTAACCTGCTCTATAACAATATCAATATTATAATCTTTGAAACGTTTTTTTGCTACTTTGACGATAACTCACATGACGTATAGTCGTATTCGTTCATTAACATTTCGCACTCTGTGTATTCAATTTTCTATTTTCAAAGCGAATATGTATATATTAAAGAATATCCAACCAACCAACCAGTTTTTCTATTGTAAATGTCAACTTTAAAGTTGAAAACTTGTTCATAATATAAAACGTCTTGTTTTAGAAGTTACTTTATGATATAAAATATGTATTGGCGCGTCTTGGGTGTAATACCGACTCGTATGCTGTGACGTCAAATGGCAAAACGCTTTCTACTCCCTTATGACTACGTGGCGCATTTACTATACAAATACTTCGTCATATAATTATATACATAATAAATAGAAATTTATATATATTTAATTATTAATAATTTGTTAGAGTCTTTCTGCAATTGTAAATCAGCAGAGCGTCCCGTGAAGGCTACATATTACATATATAAATACATATATAAATGACGTTTCACCTTCATACGTGTAATATGTCGTTCAATGCATGAACCTCGCATATTAACACCTTCATTTTTACCATCTGTATAATTGATTTTCGAAAATTCAATTTCACTTTTCGTGTCGAGTTACGAGTAAAATTCTTCATTTTTTATAGTAAGAAATAAGTCGAAAACTCGCGCGAATTTTCTTACGAGTTTATTTATTAAAATCACTAGAACAAATTTTCTAATTATTTAAAAAAAAAGCCGTTAAAATATAAAAAAAATAAACACTTCTAACAGTTCGTAAGTCTTATGAAACATTTTCTTTATTAAATATACATACGCTGTGGATAGCTTTTGTAAATACTAAACCCCCAAGAGTCCGAAAGCTTTTAAGTTTTACTTGTTTTATATAAGATGAAATAGCCCAATAGTTGTCAGGGTGAAAGACACGTGGGTAGAGCGTAGGTCTAGGGAATGCATTACGAACTTTTCTGTACATGTGTCATTTCATCATTGATGGTGGAAGCTCACCTACATGTCACAATTCTACATATGGATCCACTAACTCACAGCGGAGTACTGTAATGAACAAAGCCCAAAATCAAAGTTCAAGGTTGATGTCGCATTGGTTATGTACGAAATGGTTAAAATTTCATAGGGCACTAATTTCTATGGGCAGTGATCACTTACCACCAGTATCACCAGTCCATTCCAGATTCCATAGAAATATATATATATATATATATGTGTGTATATAAATTTAATATATAACTATTGTCATTTAAAAGTTAAGGTAGTATATATAAACTGACATACATGAACTATGAAAACAATATCCTTTTTTTGCCAAACGTGTAAAAAGTAAAGATTTATATATGTTTTAAAAAAGACCAAATCATTTTATATACACGTACCGAAATAATTCATCGATCCTTTTATCGCATCGAATTGCATGACCTTGAAATGGTTTTAATTATAAAAAAGGCTGCAAAATAGAAACATAAATATTGTAATAAAAATTGATATTCTCGATATGAAAAAGTTTGAGTACGATTTCATTACAAAATTAAAGGAGATCCTGAATACAAACAACTTTCAACATAGCTGGTTTATTTTATTTTAAATGTAAAATTATATTATTAAAATTTGCACAATTTCCTAACTATTTTTTTTTTAAGCAATGAAGAAGTGTTAACTAGCGTCTATATTATTCAGATCTACAAAGCATGGAAGCATGTGGAACATTATAGTCAAGCAACAAAAGCGAATACAAAATCAAAAGCGAACACAAATTTTCAGTAGTGTCAAGCGACACGTATTTTAAAGTCAAACGTGCTGTCATTTTAATAATTATAATTAAATATCGTCTTGCGTTTTCCAATTCTGTAAAAAATATTCAAAAAAAATTAAAAATATAACTTGTAGACGTATATAGAACAATCTAGTTCGATCAAACCAGTTTGATCAACGTGGCTTCACTCGCGTTTTAGATAATGGTCGGCAGGTGTTAGATGTACAAAAGAAGCCTGTCTTAGGAGTTCAAGCTTTCTGTATACAAATTTCATCTAATTCGTTTCAGTGGTTTGGCCATGAAAGCATAACAGACAGACAAACGGATAGACACTCGCATTTCTAATATTATATATATATATTTAGATTTTTTGTAATAACAATAGGTTATCGTTTTTAAGATAAATATATTTTCGGTATGCAAATTGTATTGGCAACATTTGTTTAGGTTGGCAACTGAGTCTAAGTCTATTTCTTGTACTTAGAAGTAAAAGACAAGTCTCTTTCCTTATAATATTTCTAACCTTCAGATTCATTCACAGAAACCTATGGATTTCTCTATTCCTATAATTTCAAACGTTTATTTAATCCTCTGAGGAGATGATACATACATACGTACATACATACATACATTCTATAAGGAATTCCTGGGTAAAATTATATTTTGTTATACCCTCCGGTTTAAGCATTTCGTTGGATGTCAGTCGGTTATTTAAACATTTCATTAAACGTTTCGTCGCATGTTCTTATAAATAATGTGTATAACTAACAATATTCTAAACGTGTCAATCTCTACTAATCAATAAAGTATCCTATTAATTTATATCTCTATTATTTGCTTTGATGATTGATATATATTATAAGAAACATTTTTTATAGCTCGACAATTCGACATAATATTATTACGGAACAATACAATACGACAATTATATAAAACCTACTTCTATCTTTTCATAAAAAATAATACGATTTTTATACACAACCCCGGCTGCCCTACACGGACATGTACACGTATTTCTACGCTTAAGTATCTTACGTAGTATCTACGTGTCTACTACGCATCTTCAGCGCTGTCACGAACACATGGTAAACTTCTAGAAACACAATGTTCGATCTGCGCGCTCCATCTATCTCTTGTTTTATAATCTGTTAAAACTAACTTCTGTGGAATAACATTATAAAATGAATTAATTTTATAATGATATTCCACAGATATTAAAACAAAAATTCAAACGTGTGAATCCAAAAAGGGAAAATATCATTTAATACGAAGTCATTCAACGAAGTATATTCTTGAAAATTTTCAACAAGCCGCGAATATAGGTCCTCTTCCATTTGCGTACCACGCGGTACTGATGTTGCGCATACATTTTAGCCCACGTGTTAATACTACAACGTGCTGTGAGTTACTACGAGAATTTTATATTCAACGAGTGCCATCTACTGAACTTTATGAGAAACGCAGCTGCAACAGAATAATATGCGTCCTCTCTCTGGGACGAGTTCGTCGACACTGAGGACGTAAAGTGCATTCTGCGCAAGTTTGCAACCGATTCAAATTAGTGCTGTATACACATTAGTGTAACAACTTCACAGTTACTTCCATATGTACGGATGAGGCTTTTAATTATTCAGATGTGACACAATTTAAGTTTCTAATAGTGCTAAGGAAATGATTTATGGTCATATTTCGTTATATATTTATCAAAACTACCGTCAGTTGATATTCAGATTTTTATATAAAATACTGGAGATTGTGTTGTTTTTATTTTGTATAAGAAATAATTTTAAAATGTATTTGCCGGAAGTAAGTATATTGCTATTATTTTATGTATTGTGTTTAACTAGAATACTAATCACTTGACTCTAAAACGCTGGTCAAAGTCGGATTAACTAAAAACGTAAAAGGAACCCCATAAAAAATTAGTTCACTTGTCAGTTCTGAAGGCTTTTTATCGTGCAAATGACAATCTTAAAACTAAGATGAGAAAAAATCACTATGAACTCTTACCCTCTATAAGTTTCACTTACAATCCCCCCGTTGTTGAAACCGTCCATGGGTGGGAGTCAGCTTCCATCAGATAAGCCTCCTTCCTCCTCCTCCCACTTGCTAACTATTGGATAATATAATAATTTATATAATTTATAATTGTCACGTAAAAGCCACTTTCCTACAAGACCAAAAACACAAGTTGGATCCTAAAGCACTTTTATCTATTTTTTTTCGAAAAGTAAATTTTAGCAAGAACTACTCATAAAAACTACCAGTCACGCTAATACAAAAATAACAACTCCAATAATTAAAATAAATAGTGATTCGCCCGCGAAACTTCTTGTTTATTCAAGAGATTTTTTTAGGACATTCGAAACCTATGACAGGTTTTGTTTTGATTTCATTTCATTTTAAACTGCAAGTCGCTCTTTACATTTGGCGTTAAAGTTATGCAACATTTTTTAAATTAAATTTTTATCGAGTACACCTTATTTTGTGTCAGCACTAAGATAAGGTGGAGGAGCCGTGACAACGGGCAGTCCCAGAGAACATTTCCATTTCTATGAAACTACTGCCAATAACATGCCAAAGTATTTATTTTTACTTGTTTCGAGATAAACGTGTTCCTAAACTCTCGTTGTGTTAAGACATCTTCATCACTGATTACACATAATTGGAAGTTACTAAATATTTTTTTTTATTAAAACACAACAAATAACAACGTATTTCATAGTACTTTCGCAAGTTTTTCATTTGTTTTTTTTTTAAACAGCCGTTCTCTAACCAGCCAGTAAATTTTTTGCACTGTCTAAAATTAATCATTTGTTAAATTGTTACATTTAGTTAAATGCAATCAAGAATCCTCTTGTCCTCCTGTCCTCTGTTTCTCTGCACATCTACGGTTTCAAAATGAGACCATAACCTATATTTTATGTGCATCTAACTTCCCATAATCACTGGGATCAAAAATCGACTTACGCTATTAATTAAAAGAAATACTAGTATCGATTTAAACAAAGCAGTAAAAAAAGTGTAATTTGTTTAACCCACCCCTTTTCTAATAAAGCCTTAACCTGTTTATTGCGAAAACCAATTTACTATATAAGGATTTTATAACCCTCCCTGACATAGGGTAAGTGCAATTTAGATAACCTTTTGTTTTATGATTGTAGTGCCCGCGCACAAGTAGGGCAGCCACAGGCTCATAACATTATTATATTAAAATTGAGGTCTCTATTCTGATACTGTCATCTTATTTGAAATGACAGTCGAGACTGAGAAAAAATGTTTATAACTCTTTTTTAGGAAATTATTTTAGGATCATACGTACAAAATATATACAATATATATATACAGTGTTATTGGTAATTCGACGTATTCCCGTTAGGAGGTGATAGGGGTGACTATTTGCGATAATTTTGACCCCCATATGCATGATGCAAAAGTGAACCATTTTTGAGTTATCGCGTTTTTTAGATTTTTTCAAAATAAGTTTAAGTCAAAAATGTATATCTTCTTATTTATAAAAACGATTAAACACTGGATATTTTTCAATATTTTAACAATAATTATCGGTCCAAATTTAAAAATGCGAGCATGTTAAATGCATAAATGTAATGCATAAAGGATTTCAGTCCGTTACAATTTGTATATGAATACTGAAGCTGGAATGTAATACGTGACGAGGCAACAATTCATCCCAAGTTTTTTCTTCAATAAACTTATAATATAGAGAAAATTAAAGGGAACGAATAAAAAACTTTAAAGGAAACATGCAGATACAAGCATGTCTACTCGTAAATGGTATTTAATACTCTAAGTTTCCACTGTTCATCAACTTAGTTCGAGTTCATGTTAAATAGAAATCTGAATACTTCCAGCAAAGTTCTATTAAATATTTAGAATTGATATAATACTTTTACCAATCGTCAGAATTTCCTGAAATTTTATAACATCTTATAATTTCCTAAGTACTTCAGATATGTTATTAATTTTGACAACCTGAGTGGATTATAATGTACATACTTGATTCGCATTTCGCTTTGATATAACTTGTTATTAAAGTTATTTCCCTACAAATTTTATGATTCTTCTTGTAATGTGTACATTGTACGTTTTTAGGATGCTCTCATATTCGATGCGAGATCTCTTTCATATATACATCTCCTGCGACGTCTGTTTTTTGTTCTGATCACAAAATTTCCGGGTTGTTATGAAATTGCGCATCCGCTGCCTTGCCTGTACTGTATTCGCGCCGACAGCCTAGTTCATATCTGGGGTTGGCAAAATCTCGTCTTAAGTTCCATCTTCTATGCAGGAAATCGAAAATGACTAGAAGTGATCGTTTCAATAATACCATATTGTCAGTCGAAAGCCGTGGCACTTAAAATTTTATACGGCAATAATCTTAAAAAAGTCGGTAAATAAAACATGCAATCCTAAACTGATAACTAAATCTATTAGATTAGCGTAACATTCAATAAAAAATATAATTCACCTTGCTATAAATATAATATATTGTACCACACTCGGACCATTATATCGAGATTGTACCGCAGATACCTCCTACAGGTTTCAACTACTCTGTATGGTTGTAGGTTCTGAGTCGTTGTGAATGACGTAATTACGGGAGCTCAGCCAGACAAGACAACGGACCATTCCCGCTCAGACGTGAGTTTAGTGGCCACGTTCGAATGGCACCAAACACTTTTAATTAAAGATCTATTCGATTTGATTATTTGTTTTAACTTAATTGCAAATAATTGTATAAGTTAATCTATACTAATATTATAAATGTGACATAAACTCAGTCTATTTGTCCGCCTGTCTGTCTATTGGTCTTTGCTAGTCAAACTACTAAACCGAATTTCATGAAACTTGTTACAAAGTAAGTTAACTCCAAGAAAGGACGTTCTACTTTTAAGGCTATTTTTTACGCCTAACAGCTGACGACTCATCCTTAAGACGCGAGCAAAGCGACGTGTGTCTGAAATAAAGCGTTAATATTTTAAAATTGAAGTCGTTAATATATATATTTTTGAGGTCCTTCGGAAGAGCTAACTATGCTAAGTAGAGGTGCGCAGTTAGTATGTTAATAATCTGATAACAATTTCATATATCTATAATTCGATTTTCAGTGTAAAGACAATGTTAAACATATTTATGCGATAATATTGTTTATGTTCAAGCAGATAAAGTTCAATATTCCGAACAACTTTAGCCCGCAGGTTGCGAATTGACCTCTAGAAAAGGGTCGGGCCGACCCTAGACGGTGGCTCGGACAATGAATAGGAGGTAATCCGTATTTGTACAAGCTTAACATCGATGGCAACATTGTGTTATTTGAAGATCTCATTAAATATTTAATAGTCTTTCACGTTAAAAACATTTCTAGCTTAATACGTCTTGATGCTCTGTTACAAGTTCGTGGACATGAATGTCAGATTAGTAGGTTAATTGTGAACTACAATTTAGAGAAACAAATTCAAAAACCTACGAGTTTTGATAAAAATTGACATATTTTATTCAGTGGATCGTTTTATCCAACTTTGTTCATACCTTTTTAATTAATTCTCAAAAACAATAGAATACGAAACGTAAATTACTCTTAGAAACAATGCTTTTATAAATTTGTTATAATAATAATTCATTTAAGCAACTTATCAAATACCATCGTCGTAATTATCAATGCAACTCTTATAAAAACTGGCTTACCGATGGTACCGATTGTGCACGGTGCATACTCGACATTCATCCTCAAATATATGTAAATGTGATAAAAGGATCTCTTTGTGTTTCACATTTACAATATAAGCTGTTTTTATTTCTTACGTCTTATATTAATACTAGATCTATCTATATCTAAATATCTAAATAAAAAAATACTTTATCTGATCATCCTGCAGGTACAAGCAGAGAATTAAAAAAAAATATTAACATTAACAAAAACGAATAATAAAATCTAACATTTTTAATAATTATAAGTCTAGTTTATATAAACATATTCCTCTTGATTACTCGTCGTTAAAATAACTTATCAATACTCTGACTTCCTCAAAAATGCCGGATTGCTGAACAAACGAATTATTATTGAGTAATTTATTTTGTCACAGTGACAATTAATTTCCTTAAACCGAAGACTTAAACTCAAACCATCCAGCTGGGTGAATAATTAAAAGGTAAATTTGAGATGTCCGGATACTAGTGAAGCGCACAATTTTTCCCGTTAGTCTGATGTATGATAAAATTGATAGTATTAAAAACCGGCCAACTATGCTGCGAAAATAAACCAACACTATAAAAAAATATACCCCTGGCGTGTCGTACAGTTTAGAAGAAAAAACGACCGCCAAAACGAATTGAGTCATCGATGTGATCTAATCGATTTAGGTGTTGATTTAATGAAAAAATATGTAGTATACATTTTTATCGCGATTTTATTTAAAATTAATACTTAGGAGCATTAATTCCAGTTGAACGTCCTTTAAATACGTGTAAATCACTAATGAAACGTTGTAGATGAGGTAATCAGCGTCATTATACTATGATACATAAACACACCGTGGAATGGTTTTGCGCTTCCTTGTTCATTGAAATATCATAAACTATCGAAATTTTTGACGTGTTATTTTGAGTTAAATCACCGTTCACAATCAAAAACCGTTAACAATCTCGCGAGATAGGTTATAATCTTACGGTATTTAAAATTTTACGGTGACATAAATAATCATAGAAGTCATTTGAATACTAAAAGTGACTCACTGGCATAGGAGTGACACGTTTAATTAAAGGCTGTATTCATCAACTCAGACCCCCAAATCCAAATAAAGGTTTATTTTTTTATGTTCATTGTGCTTGTTATATCGTACTTATTATTGGATTTTTATATACGCTTCTATGTGGAACGTGACGATTAAATATATTTCTATCCGTATTTTTTTTTCAAATACGTCAATGAAGAAAGTACAATCAGCTACGAAGTTGTAAATATTTTTATGATAGGTACTATAATAACAAACATAACAACTACGGTATATAGTAAAAAATTTACGAGAGTGTTTTTTATTGTGAAATTATATTTAACTACGATAAAGCCGATATTAAAACGTTTATTATTAATAATTAATGATTATTTTAAAATAAAATAATTAATGTCCCAAACGCACATTTAAAATTTTCACATTTTAATTGGGGATTATTAGTCAGGTATAAAAAGTAGCCTATGTCCTTCCTTGAGGTTCAAGCTTACTACGAGCACATACCAAATTTTATCATTTATAATATTTATAATATTTGTATAGATTTCAAATAACCGAAAGCCGAGTACTCGCCTTAGGAATCCTTTGTTATGGCTACGATAGATATATTTATTTAAAAGCCAAAGAAGGAAAGCCTCTTACTCTTAAGAAAGCCTCGGTTTGTTAGAAACCTCTATGTACTGCGTCGTTTCGCTTTACAGGCAAAGAATAGTGATATGCATTCGGTATTAGAAACAAACCAAATCTACAACTAGGTATAATATGCTACGAATAGAGAGATATATTTTATTATATTTTGAAATAAAATTTAAGAGTGTCTGCTAGATACAAAACAACTTCATTTTATAATGTTTCTATTTGAATATTACTAAAATCGAAACAATTATTAATTTGTATAGACTGTTTATTTTTTTTTCAGTTTTAAAAATGGCATTTTTTTTTTGTATTTTAAGGTTATTATAGAAGTTTATTATTGATTTTTTTTAAGTTATTGGAGGACAAAAGTACAACCTGATGGTAAGTCACCACTGCATAAAATAATAATAATTCCTCGTATAACCAATGCTCCAAAAACCTTGAACTAAGATGTTAGTTCACTTGTGCCTAGGCTTACTCACCCTTCAAACCGGGACACAATTATACTAAGTGTAGCTGGTGGTCCATATCTGACGTAGTACCCAGACGGGCTTGCACATAGCCCTTTTAGAAAAAAAAAGATTATTATTTATTATGATACAATTAAATGTCAATATTATTTCCTAAGCATTATTTATTGAAACCAAGTTACTTTCATTTTATTTAATTAAGTAGATGTAATAGATTTGTTTAAATTATACTCATAATATACCTTCGGTTTTATAAATATTTTTACCTAAATCAATGTGTAAAACGATTTTCTCAAGAAATAGTTCAGAAAATAGTTTACTGGACCAAACAAAAGTCAAAATGAATAAAATTGAAGGCGCAGCCAACCGCAGCATAACCAACGACGCTTATAAAACGAAATAATTGCAGGCGACACTTAAAAAGCGAATAAATAGGCGTAGGGAAACAATTTCTAATGGTCGATGAAAACGCGTGTATTTTAAAATCTATTGAATATTAACGTTAGTAAAACCGACAAATATCGACTGATTAATTCCAGTAGTCGTTAACCCATCAGCGGGGAATCCCAGCGTATGTTCTCTATCAACTGAATTATTCATCAACTATCCTATTATTTATAGGTTTGATGCATTAGAAAGTAATAAAGAGTTTTACAAATAAAGCGGTCTTATATTAGAAAAAATAAATCAGATCGCATCGCGTATCATTTTGGATGTAGTTACGACTATTAAGTTTGTATACTTGTACCAATAAAAAATTAACACTTGAAGATAAACTTGGCTGTTGTTTGCACACAGTTCGCAGAAGCTAAATATATTGTATGTTAGTATATTATACAATCAAACTTATTTAGATCAAGAAAATGTTAAGACGATTGTTTTTCTCATACTTCGTTTACTTTTGTTAACTCCATCTTAACCCCGTTCAAAAGATTTATATTTTTACATTGCTGACTTACTTTATAGAAACGCTAAAATATTTTTCAAAAACCACGTTTAAAAAGCATAATTCTTTGCTTTTTCTATGAAATTCTTGAAATACCTTTTGAATCTTTTACGAATTTTTGCCCTAATGTTGTATTAAGGGTCTTAGTTTTATAACTAAGTTTTAATAGAAACGATTAATAATAATTAAAATGCAATAAAACTATCACAATCATCACAATATGCCCAAGTTAAAAATATCCAACTGAATCCAAATAAAAAGTAGAAAATTAAAAAAAAATTGTGATGGCTTTGTAGGTGAAGCCACGTCACCATTACCATTATAAAAATAGATTCACTATTTTTGTCACATGTAGCAAAATTTGATCGGATTGATGCGTGAGGACTATTATTCTTGACCATGTGAGAAATGGCAACATAAAGACTCGGTGATTGTGGCTTTCGAACCAGTAATTTTCGATATGATTCAAATGTTCTAACTGCCTTGGTTCTATTTAGAATACGATCCGTCGAATGCCAAAGTCATGTAATTTGTCATTCATACATAGTATATAGATACAAAGTAACTATAAATGTATGTTCTATTCGAGACTATAAAGTCTAGAATAGCTACAACATACATATATAATTACAGTCTATCTCTGTGCCTTTTAGTCAGATTAGTTCAGCTGTTCGGGCGTGAAACTTTCGCGTATATAATATTAGTTTAGTTTTGATTGTATTATTTTTTAGCCCAAAAATACTAATCCAATTGATAGGAATCTTTCATATTATTTCAGTTTAAGATCAGATATAGGATATATGATAAGTTAACGTCTAGCATATTTTTTCGTGATGTAGCCTAATGTGCTAATGAAGTCGAAAGTAAAAGCGTCGTTCCAGACAAGATTGAAGCGAGCTCGAGAAAACGAACAAATACCTAGTTAGTTATAATAACAAAATATTACCGATATTGCTTGCCTTTATTTACACTTTTTCAATCTCAAATAGAAACATTTCGCTATGAATAAGGTTTGTTGACATCGACACGCAAATACAACTTACCGTTATGAGGTCCTATGCAAACATAATGAACGGAAGTCGATGCTTCAACTTTGTAATGTATCGAAAATTACATCCTTACTACATATTTACATTTAAAAGTTAAACATTAGAGACAAATGTGAAACAGAGAACTGATCGTGTGTATTACTGGCTGTGGCTTCACAATTAAACGATCTTATAAAAAGTCGATGTCTTATGTTTGTAATTATATAGACTCGATCATTCATCAAACCTAATAAATGATACACAATATTTATATTTAGCGGTAGAGTATTATGTTACCATGTAGATTCGACGCCTTCTTTGTAGTGGGAACCTTCAGAAAGGTACCTAGGTACCTGGGGGCGGTGTACCGGGTTATGTGAGATTCCTACTCACTGTAACCATTGCGATGGCCGTCTCCGGCAGGGATCGGAGAGGCTACGGGAGCGTGGCTCGGTGGAGCTCTCATCTGAGCTCCCATAATCTTGGTTGCCGTCCTTTACCGTTCCCCCTTCTGCCATTTTATAACTTAATCTTACTCCTTCTACTGTAATAAAAATAGAGAAATTCATTCAGTGTCATTGTACAATCTTTTTCGGGTTCCGTATAAATCGGGTGTTACACTGTTTGTAGTTTACTTAGTTACCTTACTTAATATTTTCGCGCTAAGCACTTTTCTCATATTTTTTAAAGAATAAATTGAAATCGTGCGAAGCAGGGGTGAGGGGGTGATTTTTTGATAATGAAATTAACACATTTAACGACTTAAGCGAAAATTACTCACTTGGTAGGGCTTAGTGCAAGCCAGTCTGGATAGGTACCACCCACTCATTAGAAATACTACCGACAAACAGCAGTACTCAGGATTTTTGTGTTCTGATTTGAACCAGTGTAACTACAGGCACCAGGGACATAAAATCTTAGTTCCCAAGGTTGGTGGCGCATTGGCGATAAAAGAAATGGTTAATATTTTTTACAGCGCCATTGTCTATGGGCGGTGGTGACCATTTACCATCCAAACTATACCATAAAATAAAAATAAAACTTGCATAAAAGAGCATAGAATTATCCCCCCATTCCACTTTAATCACACAAGCTTGTGTCCCTAGGAATAGTAAGAGGATAAACACGTGAGTCTAACTCGCTCAATAAATATTTGAAATGTTTTTGTTATCTGTAAACAAAACAAATGAAAATTATTACTAGTATTGTTGTTTTTTTCCACATATAAAAATACAATTGACATGTTTTTACGTTTACTAAAATAAATGATATTTAGTATATTACATTTTATTGACATTTGATATCATTATTAAACGTAAGAACATTTTGATCGATTGCAGATTTGAGCCACATACACGTACAGTTGGAAAAAAACACGATGCAAATGATGTGGTCACAAAACCTTTAAAAAAAACTATTAAAAACGAATAAACTTCAAAGTATGCAATAACTCTAAAAAAAGATAAAAATATTTAAAGAAAATAGCTGGGGTTAGATAAAATCGTGTGGTCGCCCCGAGACTGGCGCTAATTGTAGCAGGATATCCGCTGTTAACTCGCCTCCTGTGCCTGACCTTGCTAGCAAGACAAATTACGACGAATTAATCGATCGCCTACAAGCACATTATTAAGATTCAACATTGACGTACAGCTTGCATATTAAAAACCGTTTTAAGGTGATACGCTAGTTTGATGCGAGCCCGATCTTTTATATACTAAAATTATTATAGGTAATCATATTATACAAGAATAATATATATTAATTATAGCATTAAAATGATTGATTAATGCATCGTGATTTATAAAGTAACTATTTTGAATTCATTTTCGTATATATTTGGCCGGAAGTACTTTTCTGAAGGGTAAGTACAGAAAAAAGCGGCAAACCTGTAAGTTTTCTATCTATTTCTATCTAATCGGTTTAAATACAAACGTAATTGGATGTGCAAATTTATAGAAGTCCATAATAAAATTAGACTATATTTCAATAAATATAGAGTATTTGAATTAATTTTAATCCATAGCCTAGTTTTATTATTTGAAACAAAAATCTAGTTTCAGATACAGATACTATGACAGCGTTGCCACAGTATATGTGAAAGTTTTAATTTTGTTTTTATTTCAACTTTCGAATCTCTACAGACACGTTGTTCGTGCCTTCTGTGTCTTTCTATTATTTTGATTGAGTTCAGTAGTTTTACTTTATTATGAGCCACCTAATTGGGTAATTGGTCACCACTGCCCATAGACATTGGTGCCGAATGTTTATCCATTTCTTATACAACCAATGCGCTAACAACCTTGGGAACTGAGATGATATGTCCCTTGTACTTGTAATTACACCACTTCATTTCAACTTCATATGATGCGTGAGTGGTACCCATTCAGGGTCTTTGAAGAGCTCAGATGACATCTTTGTCGACAACCGGGATCGGCCCTTTCCCGTTCCCGCTTCACCGTCTCCTTTTCAGACCGTGACGGTCTCACAGAAGGAGGTGACGGCGATTCAACCTTTTTTTTTTTCGCTGGAATAATGCCTTTACGCCTTTCCCCCATATGATGTGGGAGGGGGGTATGTGGAGCTCGCCGACACTGAAAGCGCCGGAACACCCAATAAAAAACTAGCGGTACCCACTCTGTCTTTTCGGGGAGGTCACGGGATCGCTTGCGCATACTACCGTGACGTCCCGACGGTGGGCCCAACTTTGCCTGCCTCCAAATCCTAGGAGGTTCTCGGGTTACAGAGTAAATTAATATTAATCTACGTCAGTTTTGCGTAAAACATTTTAGTTCGCGGTGGTGTATGATGTAAATAATATCCGACAGAGTTTTATTCGCTGTGGTTATAACACAATATTAAAGCCTTTATGTTTAATATTATGGTTGAAATCATATACTGGCATGAGGAGATTATTTACTTGGTCACATGCGTTTATTGGCTGAAGATTTATTATTAAGTTATTCTGTACATGAGTGTTATTTTTGGTATAAAGACAATAATTTTGTATAACAGTTTCGTCGACGTTCAAAAGACAATTCTTTCGCAAATATTCTTATATACTAATAGCGTAAGCCGATTTTTGTCCCAGTAATTATAGGACGATAGCTGCACATAAAAATATTACGATTATGGTTACATTTTAAAGAGCTCCAGCCGTAGATGTGCAGAAAATAGAAGAGGATTATTGAAGGCAATTTACTAAATTGTTACAATTTAACAAATAATTAATAAATTTTAGAGAGCGGAAATAAGTTTCTGGCCGGTTAGAGAGCAGTGCTGTATAAGAACAAAAAAACAACAATAAAGAACATTGTTTTCGACAATCTCCAATTCTAACAGACATAATGTACTATTAGCATTAAAATTTTCATTCAAATAAGGTTTCATAATTTTTTCGCCAAATGTAGATAAGTGACTTGCAGTTGACAATGAAATGAAATCAAAATAAAACCTGTCATAGGTCATGTCATATAATTTCGAAAAAAATCCTAAAAAGTATTTTGAATAAACGCATAGTTTTGCGGGAGGCCCACTAGTCCATAGTGAATGTCATAGATTAATCAAGCTCTCGAGCAATGATGTCGCGTCAGATTGCTGTTATTTATTTCGCTTTTCTCCCTCTCCTTTTCTCGTTATGGTTAGAATAGAGTATAGAGGCCACCTGATTAGCATCAACCTTTACAATCTAACGTAGCTTAATTACACATATAACATTAAAACTAAATGAATAATAAAAATGTAAATTATTACTTACGTCAGGCGACGCCAATAATGGCATTCATTTCATGCTCGTTGACCGAGAAAAACATGTGAGGAAACCTGCATGTGTCGGATGAAAATCTGTCACTTGTGAACCCTAGCATTTGATCAGTATGTTGGAATTCTGTCAGATGTGAACCCTAACTGATCAAATATGCTGGAATAAGTTCCAAACCATCTTCTTAAAAGAATGACCTTACCATTATTTATTTCCATCAATAAATATTTCTTTATTATTTATTACCTGAACGGTCTTTAATCTCACGAGATTATCTACAAGAGAAACGATCTTGAGCTCTTGAAATTAATATTATTTAAATGCATACAGCATTATTTTCTCTCTTTTATGGCTTATTTAATATAAATAAATCTTATATTAATTTCATTAACAGCCAAAGCTTTGCTCGGTCGAAATATAATATAATGCATATATTATAAATGATATGCACAAATACTAATTATTTATTAAATTGTTTATATCTCCGAACTATCAAATTTTATTGTTAATAATTATTACATTCTACAAATTCTCATAAGATTATCGTAGTGGAACTAAGCTTGAAACGTTTTCAGCAAAAGAAAAGAAATTTTAACCCCAGCATTTCAGACTGTTACTTTTCTTTTTGTAAACACACACATACATACATACATCCTCATTTCTATTATAACAAAAGAGTAAGCACTGAGTTTCTCATTGGTTCTTATCGAGAGAAATCAATATCCCTATCCGCATAAAATTTCTATAAAAATTGCTTTTAAGAGTACTCGTATTAAAGTTTTGTTTTTTTTTTTTTAATTAATTTGTTTACAGATAAAACCACCAAATATCCACACCGTGTTCATTTGGGATCAGGGTTATAAAATTAATTTCATTACCTTATAATTATATAGCAAATAAATAATTATAACGATTGGTTTTGTTAATTAATGGTAGAATTGACAGGGAGGTATTTTTCGTAAGATACAGTAGACTTGCTGCGAATAATCGGCAACAGGGCAAATTTGTGAAGCAAACAGATAAATAAATATTGGACAACATTACATACATTACTCTGATCCCAATGTAAGTAGCTAAAGCACTTGTGTTATGGAAAATCAGAAGTAACGACGGTACCACATTCAACCAAGACAACATAGAAAACTAATGAACTTTTTCTACATCGACTCGGTCGGAATCAAACCCGGGACCTCGGAGTGGCGTACCCATGAAAACCGGTGTACTATTCGACCACGGAGGTCGTCATACTTTATGATCAGTAATTAATTGTTTCAATAAAAAAATGTGCATTGTTTAAAGTTCAAAGGCTTAAAAAATTTAATCATGATCTTGTCAGCTTAATATGTATAAACTCTGTAATGTCAATTCGCTGACAACCGCAATGTTTAACTTGTGGCAAGTAATTAAATTAACATTTACCAGTCATTCTGGAATGAACACAACATGCTCTTACAACACAGTGTATTGTTTGTTGACAAAATACATGTTTTGCGGTCTTGCACCGCACCTATTTTAATTTATCAAATATTTTAAAAGAAATATTTTATGAAACATTTCATATAAAGCTGCTTTCGAAAGAGATTGTTGTAGGGAAAATATTATTGTTTCTTTTTCTCTTAACGTCATTTGAGAAGTGCATTTAGAAATACTTATTATTTTAATGTAAAAGGTTTTTATTTCACAAAAATCGTCAGATTAGTTTGGACACCCAATACTGGGCAAAGGCTCCATGTCTTTACATTTTTGTCTGCATATTTATTTAATCTCCCAACGTTTGTCTGTGGTTCTAGCGGTGTGTCCTGCCCATCTCCACTTTAGTCTGCATACGGCTTCTACAATGTCCATTAACCGTATTCCTTTTCTAATTTCGTTTGCTCTTATTGTAACATTAAGTTTGTGGCCTAGCATTGCCTGTATTATAGTAGTTCAATCTTTTAGTAGATTTCTGGAATGATCACAATTTTTTGAGCAACCTCTTGTGTTACGGGTCAACATTGACATCTACAGATTACTGTAGGCAATATTGTACTTTACCTTTTTCTTTAAAGAAGTGAGTACGTCATTTTAAAAAATTGTCTAGTCTATTTATTTTACTATTTAACCATCCCTGCATAGTCAAATGCGCTGCCAACAGTGGGAACTGATTTTGTCCCTGTTACACTGGCTCGCTCACCATTTAAACCGGAACCCAACAATCTTTGTCCTGCTATTTGGTAATAGACTTTTTGATGCAAGGGTGTCTTACCACCAAGTAAAGGTAAGATAACACAAAGGTAAGGGAAACACGTTTGCGAGCTACAGAGATAGATTATTATGGCGGTGAACGGATCGACTAATTGAGGCAGGAAACGACCTGTGGAGGTATTCTATGGGAATTCAAACTCGGATTTCGATGTAGATCTCAATCGTGAGATGTCAGACAGTATTAGACGATGCATTTTTAATTAATTTACGAGTCGAGCTTCGATTTTCAAATTCGTTCAAAGAATAAGTTGCAAATGACTTGCAATATACCTAAGCTGACGTACTTATCAATGGGACTAGATCCGGTAGAATTTATTATTGTGTTCTGTGTTTGCGCTCACACTTATCAGATGAGCACACAGTTTATGTGAACATATTCGTAGATATAGTACAGTAATAAATAAATGTCTTTGTGATGAATTACATTACTTGCGTTTCGATTACATCGAGTCAATAACTCTATTTACGGAAATTCGAAAGTACCTTAAATTTAAGCACCATCAGCTCAATTCCAACTTATAATTCATGTGTTAAGAAGTTTACACTAACTATAAATAAGCAGTGCTTCCTTAGTGCACAAAATATTTGAACTTACATTACACCGGTAAAATTAATAACTTATACGGTTTTAAATTACGTATTTGCCAAGGTTAAATTAAACAATACTTAATTTAAACGCTGGTAATTAAAATTAACACGGGTAATTTAGTTTTACATCATAGCAAATTTTAATTAAGTTAAATTTTCAATCATTAATCAGCGAAATATTTGAAATATCAAAGCTTAATTTATTATTAATTATAAAATTTTCTATTTGTGTTATCAAATGTAAATGCACAACAAATCTTTCTGTTTAGATTAATGTTACCCTATTATACATAAACGTATTATAATGGAATAAACGTTAATAACATTGTGAAATATATATATCTAATATATTTTTAATTAAATTAAAACTAAATAAGAAACAAATTAATGAGAATTAAAACAAAACGGTTCCATTCCAACAAGAGCCGAGATGACACGATTTTTTTATTCCTATGTGATATTTAACGGTTACCTAATGAAAATTATATGACGTTGGAAATTTTATGTCGATATTTGCCGCTTTAACGATTAAATTTTTCACCAGCGAACATGAATCTCACTCATTTAGTTTTTAGAAGAGTCATCTATATGAAGCGTGGTTAATTGATTTGTAATTTAGTTTTACCGTGAACATGAACTACATGCAGACTATTTTTTTTCCACCTTATCGATCACCTCTCAGTGAAATTGAACTCGCGATCCTAGAAATAGCAGCGATTGATTTAACAATGGGCGACATACGACAGTAGATAAAGCTTATCGTAAAAATAACAATTAGTGAACGTCAAAACTTTTTTTGCAATGAATATAATCTGAAAATAAATTTATGGAAAATCAGAAATATCAAATACCCATTAAATCCTTAAATATAGTAAACCCAAATACGTGTTATTATAATCACTTATCCAGATTTCGTCTGAAAATTCAAACAATTTTGATTTTTGAATTTAGAATAATAATTAAGTTGGCACGTCGATTTACTGTGATCATAATTTTGTATTAATAATCTGTATTATACTAAGCTATACCTATATAAGTTTTGTACATAGGTAGTGTCTTAAAAAAACCTCGTCGTAACCATTTTATGCATACGAAAGTTTATTTGGATGTTTGTAATTTGGCAAATAAGTCTAAGTACAGCCGGGGCGGAGTTAAATAAATGAAGAAACATATTCTCAAGACAGAAGAAAATCCAAGTAGCCGTTTAAAAGTTTTTAAAATAAAATAAACTAAATGATTTATAATTTTCCTTGCACATATCTTGTTTGAGAAAAATAATACAAATATTTCTTATTAATATAACCGTCGAAGAAATATGAAATTGATGAGAAATTGATTTATGAAGCATATTTTTCTATTTTGTTGTTATGGATGAGGTGCCATGAACCGAAAAAGATTGATTTTGAAGTTTTGTTAAATAGACGCTGTGCGTTCACCCGATGTAATATTTGTCACTTCAGACAGCTTTATATTTAAAATGGTATATTAGTACGTGTATTTAGATAGTTATCATCTGTATATAAATATTCTTTTATCTACAGAGATACTATAAATATCAAAAGCGAAACTATAAATTAACAAATTAGATAATCATAGAGATATTTGATACTTTGATTACGGGACCAAAAATATCTGTGGTTGTTTTTAAGCCAAGATTATCTTATTACAAAGAATATTTTATATAATTGCTAGTAATCGGTTAGGTAGTCTAACAAAGACCAAAAGTATTCTATGTATCCGCTTATATTTAATATACTTAAAAAGTTAGTCAGTACGTAACTTATTAATATTAAGTATTTACTCAAGATAAAAGTACCATAGAAACAAGTCCAACGTGAATTCATTTCGTATCTTACTCGTGAAATGTTGACACCTACTGAAGCCATTTTAATACGACTATCTCAAAATAATTATTGTAGTTAATTAATTAGAATTGTTTGCAATTTCCGGGGATGCAGGGCTGATTTATGCAGAATTGTCTAAATTTAAACAATTTTAATTAACTGATTGTAAAAGTGCCCTACAAAATCAGTGTGTTTCCGGAATAAGAGCTATCTCAATAATAGCGTAATCTGTTTTGGGTAGAATAAGCAACAAGCAATAGCACCACCAAAAGCACCTTAAATGAATTCAGTCGCAAATCAATTAGCGAAAAATGCATGTTTCGTAATTTAAGGAACTTAGGTCTTTAAAATACCAAATTATTTAAAAATTGCAATGAAAAAAATGTTATAGAACGATACAATATCTGTGAAGGTTTAGTTAAAATTATACTGCGTTCTAGACACAATCAATAAAATAAATTCGCATTCTTAACGAAAAATAACCTTCGTCTTTTTGTGTGAAATGTGGAGTTTTGAATATTAATGTGACATTTCATTTATTTATTGATAACTTTCTATTTTGCTCGATCTAGAAATATTCCCAGGCATAAGTTATTAAAGTTAAATTTAATTATGAATAATTTAGGTATGTTTCAGACCGTTTTATTTTCTTCTTCATCGAAAGCTAGGATTAATTATAACTTTGTAATAAGAACCTTAAGATAAGTATGTATACTGAACATAAGGATACTATAGAACGATTTTTTTAAACAAATAAACATAAAAAAGCAATAATTAAGAAGTCTACCTAATCTTAATTAAACTCCTTTTCCTCCTATTCAAGGAAGCGTAAACGTTTGATGCCTCGTGTGTGTATCATTCAAAATAGCTCGTTAAATGTTTGATCCATAAATTCTGCGTTCTCTTATATGATTTCATCGCGAGTAACAAAAATAATGATGTACTTGTTTTTTTTATTTTTTTATCAAACCATTACGAATCATTGGAATAATTCAGGTTCTTAAAAGTCAATATTTTACCAAATTTCATGTATCGATTTAATATCACACCAACTACGTATGTTCGTTGGTAAATTATGATGTTGAAATTTTGTACGCTAATAGTTGTATTTTTGTACTGAAAAACGTTTGTTTAATAAAGGAAGACTTATTGTGAAATCCGGAATATTCTTTATTCAAGTATATATGAACACTTTTAAATTATCATATTACAGGATTAAAATGAAAATAAAGCTAACAACATTTTAGTCAAGGATGTTACTATTTCTCTCAGATGATAAACATAGTAATATGTAAAATATAAGTATATGATAAAACCTTAGATATATTTTTTTTCTCAAACGAATGAAACGTCGTCGGAATAACGTACCCTCACACTACTTTACCACTAAAACACTATCAGGAAATAAATCTGCAGGATGATTCAATATACCGTTTATAACAAAATGAAATTCACGTGCGGAGGAAAACCACTCACATCCAGGCACATCGAATTGCAAAATAACATTTAATTTATGTAGAATCCAACGAATGCATCATTCGTTGACATATTAGACAACATCCATCTTTTCACTGCACTAATGGCTGAAACAGACGATGGTCCATTATGGTTCAACTCGCACTGGCCGATAATGGTTTCGATCAATTCAAATAGTCATATTCATTTACTGTGACAGTGATGCCATTGCAAAGCGAACCACTATTTATATTAGCCAACATACCTCACTGCGATTGATAGGATCGTGTTGCAAAGATAAGAAGCTGTTATAGTGATTCAAATAAACCAGGACAGAGAATATGCCTGAGGATAAACCAGGTTATTGTTTAAGAATCCTATCATAACCTCTAAAACTGCAATGACCGATCTTGACATGGATCCAAAAGGCTTAGAGATCGATTTCTCATACACCCGAATACTCCTGCTCCACTCCTGGCTTGGCAGAGCTTTCATCAGAATTCAGGCTAAAAACACACAATCTCCCCCACACAAACTCCTCGCCAGTTTTTATAGCAGTACATTATTCCAATCTTTTCAGAGTCTCCTAAAACAGGTCACGCGTAGCCCCCACCTCACGCGTCCACTGCTCTAGGGTCACACGCTATCTTTTAAGCCCCGGGCGTCGAGGCTGAGAATAGATCCACCCAATCTCAACTTGTAGATTCGGTGGCATTAATATTTTTTGAAGCACATTATAGTGATATTTTTTTAAACGACCACCTGTAAAAGTGTGTCAAAAGTTGCCAAATTTCAAAGTTAGTCAATCCTTTTTATTGCAGCATAAGCACACATGGGGAAATACACAACACACATAAATATTGTGGACTAAAGTATTATGGACTAATTTTGTTTTGCTCTACTCTCATACATAAATGATAAAAATATATCTATGATATAATGAATTCTTATTAATGATTTAAGGTCAGAAACACTAAATATGAATTTTTGATGTATTATGTATTTTATCTCCTCCGTCAGTTGATTGTGAGATTAGCTTGTTGCGTTTTGATATGGATTTTCGGGTCGACGTCAATGTTTGTTACTGTAAATGTCCGTTTCCGACATATTTCGTAGATTGCAATTGATCAAGGAATTTTTCATCAAATTCCGCGTACCGCAGAGGATATAACAGTAACGCAATAGGTAATATACACAGGAAATTAGTTTTTGAAATAGCGTTTCGTAACTATATTATGTATATATATATATTTAATTAATTCATATATGTTTTTGCTGCCGCCGATGCCGAAATTAGGTCAAGGAAACATTATTATCAAATAGCTGAAAAAGAGGATGAATTCGTTTGAAAATTTTCCTTCTAAACAAAATAAATCGATTCGGCGAGGAAACGAACACTCACTTACTCTTTTTTTATAATCATGTAATTAAGAAGCTTTTGTATATTACAGGTTTTTTAAATAAACTAATAATTTATTACTTAAATTAAATTCTACGATATTTTAATACAGAAACGAACCTTAATCGTACTATAACTTATGTTTTCACTTAGCGGAGTTGCTAAATATACATTACGTCTTAATTAATTAATGAATCCCTAGAATTTAAACGCAGAATTTTTTAAATAGTTTTCATTTAAATTTATTTTATTGAAAAGGTTACGTCTGATCTCTAAATTTATTATACTAGCGAAACCTGGCAGACGTCTAAGTGTCATGGCGGTCGGTTGAAAGGAATTGAAGTTTGTTGTGCGTCAGCGACATCTAGCGGCGAGGTTAAACAACGTGGATAGTATTAAAAGCTGTTTAACATCTTTTGTGAGAACTTTCATAGTAATCGGAGTAATTTTTATTTAATGTATAAGACTATCGGTTAATGGTTAATGAATTATATCGCAATAAACTATGACTGAGTTTATAATTTAAATACTGGATATGCACATAATATATTACATAGAGCTGATATACATATGCATATTACTTAATTCACATTTAAATTGGTCAGCATCCTTATAGAATATACATTCGGCGTGACTCAAATATAAGCGTGATTTAAATGATTAGTGATGCCGATGATTAATAAAAAGACGATATTTTGAACTGACAACCTTGAATAGTAAGTGAAATAATTGTGGTTTCAGGAATCGGTTTATAACGTATCTGTACATGTGTGTAGTATACACAAACTATAAACATGTGTGCGTAACTGAAACTGACGTAACTTACAATCGCAAACTGTGACTTGATTGTGTAAACCCTCGAAAACACAAACTAGCTTATAACGCCCTCGCGTCGCGTTATTTGGTAATAAAGGTATTCCGTAACAAAATTATAACGAGTGCTGTTTAGACCGCTTTTTTATTCGTTATAAAGTAACAAATTTCAACTCTTATCCCTCGTGTTGAAAATATTGAAAACATGGACATCATTTGACATAAAACTAAATCAAATATGCCATTTTTAATGAAATTTCTTAAGAGTATTGACAGTTTTAGAATTATATTTAGTTTAAAAATATCCGGGTTCATATTACGTTGAAAGAAACGTAATTATAAGGAAATAAAAAACGAACACACGCTATTAGGATGAACACTGCAAGTATGCATATATTCTAATTGATTGATCAAAGAAGAATAAAATCAGAAAACGTTAAGAACATACTTAAATGTTCCTAAAAATTATGTGAAATATATGAATACTCAAAATATTTCCAATAATAAACGCTGATTATGCACCATTTTCGATAAAATTAAGAATACTTCTATAACCGATAAACGCCAAAATATTGTGTCAAATAGATCGTATTATCGCTGTAAGAGAAGGATAAGTAACCTATTTTGTTTAAGCGCGACAAGATGCAACATAGAAGATTGCTCGTCATACGTCAGAACGCTTAATGAATGCTCAGATTTTATATAAAAAAAATATAAATATTGTTTTATACTTTTAGCATGAATTCATGAAATCAAATTTCCTTCCATTGTTTCCTTTTGATTCGTATGCGTGCTCTGTTTTGCTTGTGTGGTTCCATTCGGCGACCTTTGCTACATAGCTTAGATACACATTTTACTGTGCAAATTTAAATCAAAACCGACTCTGTTAACTCTACGTTATCTTGATGGTTTGAGTTGTACAATTTGATACTGTTCTAATTACACGTAAAATCAGCCCGTGAACATAATTACTCTTTGGTATAGTCATTTCATTTAATTTATAAAGTTTAAATACACAAATGGAAAAAAAAATTAGTAATATATTTCACAATTGCCTGTATCTCTTATACAATGAATTATAATTTATATATTATTTCAAAGTGGCTGTAAAAGAAATTAATTTCTCAGTTACCAGATGAAGTAATCTAATTATTTTCTTTGCGTTAAACATTTTGATTGAAATAAACGTGTGGAAATATTGAAATTGTTTTTTTTTTTTGGTAAAATTGTTATTAGTAAGTATATCCATAGAACTTACAGGTGCATTTACAGTTGAGACTATATATAAAAATGGAATATTTCCACATTCAAGAAACAAAATTATACAAACAGCGTTTTGTTTATTTTACATAATAGAAATTTATGCATATAAACATGCGGCAAAAATTATACCGCAGAAAGTATAATTTCATGTTTTTGATCAAATATCACGTTAAATAAATGTAGAAATCATCATATAGCATTAGACGTTGAATTTTTAACCTTGATTTATATTTAAACGAGTCGAATTAGCGAAATGTTATATCAGACCATATTTAATATCGTTTTATTTCCCTAATATATTGATTTTTGAAACACGCTAATTCAATAGAACGCAATAAAATTCGTAATTTAAAAATAATTTCGTGTTTTTTAGAGGGACAATCAATCATCAAAAGGGACATCTTAATATAAATCTTAAGGGCTCAAACATTTTCTGATAATATAATGGCAACTAAAGAAAAAAGGATTACCCTTAATTATATCCTTTAAAATATGTAACTTTAATGATAGAAACAACAATAAATTTACGTATAAAAAGCAGCCTATGAACTTGAACTTTGGACCCCAAGGAGGGCCTTCCTTGGTGTGCAAGGTTGCTTCATAGGAAAATACATGAAATCCAATTCATTGGTTTGGGCGTGCAAGAGCAAAAAACAGACATACAGAGTTTCTTTCGCTTTTTTAGTATTAGTATATATGATTCGGTACTTGGTTAATTCTCCCCAACTAGCTATGACAGCGATGATATCTATCTAATGACATACAGAAAACCATTTTAGGAAATCATAACTTGGTGTTTATGCGCGTTATGACGTCACTAATTTTTTGTATTCTCTATGAGAATCAGGGCCGATGTGAAATTATGAAATCGTTTGACCTTCAAAATTATTTCAACAAAATTTTATTACATATACGTGAATCGGGACGCTTAATTAATACATAGTTTTAAAGTAATTAGTTTTTTGAGTGAAGCGTAGTTAGCGTTCCACTACGGAATTTCCCGTAAGCTCACGCCATAAACATCGAAGCCAACCCCCGTTAATCAGTGTTCTATACAAATATCGTTTAAAGGTATATATGTAGGTACAGAGGTGGTTTTCATATTTCACAATCTATCCATTAGCTTCACTTGTATGTGAAAAGACCAGAATATTCAATCAAATCAAATATATTTTATTCACGTAAATTTTACACTAAAGCATTCTTTGAATCGGCAAACTCTCAACTCAACTAACGTTTCCGAAAGCAAGGTGCCTCAGACGGCTCGTTTGAAGGAACCCAGTTTATAAGAGGAGCGTAACACTTGTGCTTATATTATATATTATAATTATAATATAAAAATAGATAATTCTATTTTTATCGGTGCGACAAAGAAAATTGTTGAAAAATTTCTTCGTGCGCGATGGAATCGATGGATTTTTTGTAATATGTCGATTGAAAGTCGTTTTAAAACTGAAACCAAATTCGATTTTCAATCCTTCCAAATTTACTAAAGTATGTCAATACCATATGATACTTGAGCTGTATTTTACCGAAAATGTATATTATTAAGCTGCAACGTACATCCGCGAGCAAACAAATTGCAAGCATTTTTAATAATTGAATGAATTTAAACAATAGAACGAATGATATTTGTATAAATTTAGCTCATAATTATTCGAAAATAGAATTTCTAGTATGAAACAATGAAAATTTACAAACGTTTGGAATTTTCATAATTTGTATCCAATAAAGTATTTATAAAATTAATTATATTCAAAATGAAAATAAAATGTTTTATATCTGCATATAGTCAAAATAAAATATTTATCTATCTATGTGTTCTATCTTTATCTATAATGGTGTGTGTGACAGCGTTTAACAAAATAGTAAACAAAAAATAATATAGTTATAATATTGTGAAGTATAAAATTAATGATCTTTAAATGTTTTTCTCGAATGAAGGTGTATAAGAGCTCGAGCAGTGTGAAAAATTACAAGCTAATGACTTAAATTTACCGAAGGATACGGGTCAGATCGCGCACGTAACAACGAATCAAGGAACGACTTACGAGATACGAGATTACGAGAACATTAATTATTACTCTTTTAATAGTAAATAATTAAAAAATAATAATCAGCAATTAATTTAAATAAAGACACGGAAAGTTAGTCTGAGGAGCCTTAATGGAAAAATATGACAACATTCTAGAAGAATATTAAAGTTATAATACCTAATGCGAGTAAGCGAGACCATATTTTTAACGCTGAAATATATTTGCGATCACGGGACGCAGCTGATATAGATAATGTCTACGAGCTTCAATTATACAATTTTCTTTAGAAAATTTATGATTTGATTTAAAAATTGTAAAATTAAATTCGTATCAACGTTGTATAACATATTTAATTACGTAGAAGAAGAAATTTTTTAAACTCAGTATAAAAGTATGATTATTTAATGTGTTTTTTTTTTTAATACTAAATCAATAATCGAGATCGAGATAAAGCATACTAACTATTGTATTATTGACAACTTATTTAAGACTCCTAATTGTTGCCATCATTCAAAACATGTTTGGATTCTTTTGATACTAGAAAAAACCAGACACGTACGATTCGGACTCGCACACATAGAATTCCGTACCACCAGACAGATAGACAAACATACACTGATGTAACAACAAATTTACGGTTGACAGATTTTTCCCTTACTAGTGCTACAAAATGTCGCTTTTTGCCAAAAATTGCGAAATTTGTGAGTGTAAGGGCAATGGGACATAAACGGCTATATATTTTGACTGCGTGGACTTAAGAGGATTGAATGCACACCTATGCAATTGGTATTGACGGACAAACGGACAGACATACAATGAAGTAACATTATAAGGATTGCTTTTTTACTTTAGAGTTCGCCAAACAGCAGTACTCAGTATTGTTGTGTTCCGGTTTGAAGGGTGAGTGAGCCACTACAGGTACAAGGGATATAACATCTTAGTTCCCAAGGTTGGCGCATTGTTGATGTAAGGAATGACGTTGGTGACCACGCACGCAGCGACATCATAAAAGTTACGGAAACCTAAATAAATGGAGTACGTAACAAAGTAAAAGCAAATAATGTCATTATCCTCTACGTTTTTTTTTTAATTTGTAACGGTTCTTAAATTATTAGGAGATGTCTTTTAAGAAAATGTTACCATAGCTTCAATATTGCGATTGCTTTCAAAACCATCTCAAGTGTTTGTTTTTTATTACTTTTCAAATATCTATTTGTAAATAGCTAGTAAACAAACAATAAGAACACGTTTCTTCTGTTTTTCTTGTTGCTATATTACTTTGTTAAATATTTTTTGAATTTATGTATTCTGAAATTCAAAAAAAAAAATTAAGTATTTTGTGAATATTTCAACAGGTAAGCTGTTTCCATTATTAATATCGAGCTAAAAAGGGCAAATAAGTCGCGTTTGTTGTATGGGATCCCCTTAAATAAACATTTTATTTTATTTTGTTCTTATTATTTGTTGTTATAGCAGCAACAGAAATACACAATTTGTGAAAATTCCAACTATAAGCTATCGCGATTCTCTAAATACGGCCTGGTGACAGACAGACGGACGGACAGACAGCGACAGACAATCTTAGTTCCCGTTTTTATCCTTTGGGTAACGGAAACCTAAAAAGGACAAATAAATACCAAACAGATTGGTATACAAACAGACCGTACACTTAAAAAAAAAATTAAAAACTAAAAAAATCCACTTTGTAATACCTATCACAAAGCCCACGACCGAACGAACTTGGCGCTACGCTGTTATGACTGATTAATTCTAGACGAAAATTAAGAAGAAAATTGTCTATATTTAATTATTAGTAAAAAAATAACCACTAGACGCATTTAGATACTTTTTTCTAATAATAGGACGGCTGACGGGTTTTTATCATAATATAAACAGCCTGTAAACGTCCCAATGATATAATGTTATGATAATAATCCAAATGATATCTTGACCAATATTTCCAGATAAATTAATGAGCATCGCCATGTATATAAATATAGATATTAATCCAAACATAAATCTTTTTATGAAACTAAAAATAATGAAATTTAATTAAACTTTCGTATTTAACTTTCAAGGGAAATACGAGCTAAGAAAAATATAGCTTACATTTTTATGTATATGCAATGAAATGAACGCATATGGGTCTTATCAAATTATGAGACAAATCTATCGATGCCTTTGTAAATTACTAGCGATCTGCCCTGTCTTCGTACGGGTGCAATGCTGCCACTAAATATACTACAGAATGTCTTACAACGTTCACAGTTTTTCAGTCGTTAGACAATACAAACCGCTATGTCCCTGCGTTTTAAATCTGTAATATCTTCAAAAATGTTAATTTAAATTACATACTGTCAATTAACAATTTGACATTTTGTAATAACGTGACGTGCTGTCTTTGACGACGGTACTGAAAATGGAAATATTTAAAAATAATCCTGTGATCCGCATCCGTATCCGCAGACCTCGAAAAATAATACGTACCCACATTAACATCCACGGTTACCGAAATGTTTACATCCGTAACAACCGTATTATAAATTATAAAAATGATTTACATTAAAACCAAAAAATAACAAGCCAATAACATAGTAACCAAAATATACTTTATTCGAGTATAATGCTCACACTAGCACTTTTGAATCGTAATTTTACAAGTCTCAAGTGCCAGTTTAACGCGAATATTCAACTAGATAAATAAAATTACAATTTCACTCTGTATAAAATTAACGCATATGAATTTTACTATTGTACTCATGTTTATAATATCCTTCGTTGCTTTCATATAAGAATAAGTGAGTATGTGTTTATTTTAACACGCTTACATTAGCTTCACTTGTAACTATGTATGTAAGAAAATCTTGGAATCTTAATTTGACCCACTTCCCGGTCTTCGATTAGGATGAAATTTTGCACGCGCGCTGAGTTCTGATGACAATACATGACAATAAATCCACTATGGTGGCCTCTCCAAGATGGCGGACCGGCTGTTTGAAATCCACCCCCATGATATGGATATCAAATGAAAAGATTTTCTGTCAGGAATACGAAAAAAATAGTCACGTGACTTAAATCCAATATGGCGGACGTCCAAATTGGTGGACAGGCTATTTGAAATGCACCTCCATGATATGGGTATCAAATGAAAGGGTTTGCTGTCAGGAATACGAAAAAAATAGTTAAGTGACTTAAATCCAACATGGCGGACATCCAAGATGGAGGATTGTCTATTTGAAATGCATCCCCATGATATGGGTATTAAATGAAAGCGTGTTTTTTAGTTGTTAAACTTAATAATAATAGTTATTAAAAATATATGAAATAGTTACGCCATCAACTCATATTTTAGCTATAATTGAAACAAGGAATGCCTTCGATTATTACAATAAGCATACCGATACCGTTGAGCTATCAAAGGCCTGAATAGTTTGCTACAGTGCAAGTGTCATCAAAGCCTACCACAAGATGTTCAGTCACCTAAAACCATCAACATTTCCTACATTCCAAGTTCAATTACAAACTCCACATTATTTGAAAAGATCACCGGCAGTGGATACCCTTAATCACTTTTCATATTGCAACAATTTGAGTAAACTGTATATAAATTAAAACAAAGTTTGACTGAATGGTACGTCTCATCCAAATTACAAAATTACTTCTACTATAGGTATAAAACTGTAGGTACATATTGGATATTTCGTGGTATTGGCTTGTAAATATTGATGTCAATAACGATATGACAATAATACCCTTAAAATTTATTTTAATCTCTGTAAATACAGATATGCACGTTTAAATAAATATTTCGCTTTTTTAATAAAAAATACTCGTTTTGCAATACCGCATAAGCTATTCGAAGGTCAATGTTATGATATAAAACACGTTATACAAACAAATAATTTCAACGCGAGTTTCAATATTACTACGTTATTTAATAAATAAAATACATTCGATTCCGTATTTTGTTACTAAATTTGGAAATAGTTTTGTAATCAAAAGATCAATCATGCAATTAGTTGCAATGTACAGTCGAGTAATATATAAATATATCAGCTTCATTTAAAATTGTGTAAACAAACACTAAATATAAATGATTAAATTTTTTATTGAATGTTAACATAAATTTAGTGCGTAATAAATACTTTCTTCGAAATACGTCCTATAATTTAGACGTATATGAAAAAAAATCTTGGCTAGGAATCGACCAAACACACAAACCATATTCATAGTGTAAATAAGTCCAAACGTAAACGTACACCGTTTCATATCAAAATTCATTCAAATCTAAAGCTATTAAAAAGTCAACATGATGAAATATTAAAGGGCGAGTATACGGATATTTGAAATAAAACAAAAAAAAGTTTATTGAAAAACGTAACATATATTTTTGCGTTAAAACTCGACTCGAAATGTAAAATACTTTTTATCGGACAACGCGCTCAAATTATTTAGACTTTATGAACATTTATGGTGAAGACATTTGAAAAAGTATTCTTAATTTCTTATTTGAAATAAGAAGAAGTATTCTTAACTAGATTTTATTTCTTATTTGAAATAAACACAATATCTAATATCAGTTTCAGATGTAAATAACTTGGTTTTAAAACGATATTCAAGTAAAATATTATTGAAAAATGGAAATAAATCCTTTTGAAATATATATTCATCTTCACAATGTAATATCTCTTGAGAGATAATACTGATATTGCATTGAGGTGAGTATATAGTCAAAGGAAAGCCTTATTGAGATTATTATATTCGTTTACAATGTCTGACAGAAACCTTTGCTAACAAACCAATACTCGATCAAGTTTTTATTGTCTTTATATAGAAACGTCACATTCAAATTTATCTTTAATCGCCCTCAAACAAAAAGGTTTCACTTTAAAGCCGTTATTAAAGGATATTTATTAATCGTTAAAAATATACTAGTGTAAATATAAATGAATTGCTTAGAGACGCGCTCTCCTAAATCTTAACGAATTTATTTGGCTTATTAAGTAGAAGAAAGGAAAAGATGTGCATCGATATTACGTGTAGGTACGACCGAACCATGAACGGAATGGATGGAGCATAATGTGTTAATATACACATTCTGTTCTTTAATAAAGCTTCATCCAGGAAAATATTATTATGTATTATCTCCTCGCTATAATCCCGTTATTCTAGTGGCTGTAGATCTTCCTTGGGATCTCTCGAGGTCTTAGGTTTGAGTCCTGTGTCGGATCAATAAAAAATTATGGAATTTTTCGAAACGCACGAAAATTCATCGTAAAGTCTTCATCATAATTACTTAACTTTTATTATTTATATTTGAACACGTCATATTATTATGGAGGGCTAGTTCGTTTTTTGCCCAGAGGATCGAAATGGCGATTAGACTTGGAAATGATGCTATCATTCTTGCCACCATTCCACGGGGTCATGATAAATACAGTAACTATTTTTAATTCATATTTGTGTAAAGTATTCAACGATTTAAAGTTAATAATTCTTATGAATAAAAAATGTTAATATACTCTTATTCATTTTGAACATAAATTCTATTACTTTATGACTACAATACTGTACTCAAAGGCATCATCACTTCGAGATATTCTTAAAGTGTACAACGATGAAAAATGTCTGGAAATAGAAGAAGCGAAAACGAAACTCAAGTTCGTTTCCTCTAAGAACAGCCTAAGTAAAAGCGTAACTTGGATACTAAAAGAGATGGGTTTATTTCATTCAAATAAAATATTTATTCTAAGTTGGCTTGATTTAAATCTATAAACTGACCGGTGGTCAGTCCTATCGGCGACGTTCTATTTTTAAAACTTTTACGCTATATTTAAATCCGCCTTAGTGATTTTATCAAAATCAAAATATATATGATAATTGAAAGCCTGATCTTGTTAACTGTCAAAAATCTACCACGGGTTTCATGAATAAGTATCTCAGTCGTCTCAGAGTTGGGAAGAACCGAAAAATAAATATTTTACAGAAATATTATTTGAAACGGACCATAAGCAATAATTTACACAACGTATAAAACACCTCTATAATATCGATAGCTTCCAATATAATCTCACTTGTCGACAGACGTGCAGCGAGCTGTATTTAGTCACTTTTGATCATGTGTGGATAGTCACTTTTGATCAACTTAATTGGAAGCTCTTTGACCACAGTAATTGGTTTTCATTTTTGAAAACAGACAGAAATCGTATAGTGCTAAATATGAAAAGTAAGGTGGAAGTGAACAGATAACAAAGTTTTTGTGGCCAAAAACTCACAAATCAAAACGGCAGGGTATGACATAGTGTCATCTGATGAAGCGGAAAGGCATTGGCCATTTTTTGGTCTTGTTTTCTCGTTTATCGTCACAAACGGTTTAAAAAGAAAGCCTTCCAATATTCGGACGTTTCGTTATTGTTCGTCATTTGTTCCCCTTGACGCGAACTATGATCTCGAATAAAAAACAACAATTACGACTTCGCATTCGTAATTGTTAGACTTTAACCTAAAAAGGAACATCGTCCTTTTTAGGGCGCCGAAAGGAACTTCCATTGGCAACTCTGCATTTTCACTTTACGGTCATAGCGAAACACCCAACTTTTATAACTGGTTATAATTCTGGACATTAAGTCTAAGTCTTCTTCAAAACGTCTTTTGAACTCCGTGTAAATTGACACATGAGTTCTTTCAGTTCATCACTCAAGAAGAACAGAAATTATTTATAAAACTTAAGATAATTTAATTTATTTCGTAATAAATTATATAAACTCTCTACTGAAAAATATTATTCAATCTATTTGGAAAATAATTAGGGACCTCCACTCATTGTTGCCCCAGGGCCTCCAGACCTCTAAATCCGGCTCTGATTACAAAAGTAGTGAAGGTTTTCGTTTAAGCCGAATAAAATTATTATTTCATAAGAAATACAAGGAATCGTTCGATGTAACCTTTATAATATGGTGGCTACTTAGAAAATCAAAGCACATATTAAGAAATTGTCATGATACGGTTAATCAATACAATATTTTGTAGATGACAAAAATAATATAGATGAATTTTAACATCATTGCATTAACAGCCTGTAAATTTCCCACTGCTGGGCTAAGGCCTCATCTCTCTGTTGGTGGATACACATGTGGCAGAATTTCGTTGAAATTAGACACATGCAGGTTTCCTTACCATGTTTTCCTTCACAGCCGAACACGAGATGAATTATAAACACAAATTATGCACATGAACATTCAGTGGTGCTTGCCTGGGTTTGAACCCGCAATCATCGGTTAAGATGTACGCGTTCTAACCACTGGACCATCTCGGCTCTTAAATGAATATAGATGAATACATATATATATGTGTATATTGTTTCACACCCAAATTTTATACTGGTTATCTTTCATAGATAGATAAACAAATGACTCAGAATTTTAATGATTTTTATTGAATCATTAGCAAACGGATGATACTATCAATGATAACAAAATATATAAAGTGAATCATCTAAAAAGTTCGGTTCTTTCACTTTATATATTAGGTACTAAAATCGGTTACACTTTACGATAACGTTTTATATATAAATGCAATACAGTTGGTATTTTCTGTCTGTGTCTGACGTCTTATGACTGTGAGATTCTAAAAGGAACTGAGGGTTAAACCATGAGTCGGTCTTTGGAAATAAATAACATCAACATTAGCAATTATTTCCCGTAGACATATTTAACTACATACAAAATACAGTTTTTTATGTAATCACTGCCTTCTACAAAAGACGCCGCAGGCGGTCTCGCGGCCTCGTTTTGTTGCTTTTCACGAAATCTAAACGCTTTTGTGAATCTACATAAACGAAATCGTGATGATTCATGGAGCACACATATTAATATCGTTCATTTATTTCGAGCTGCTTTGCACGCTATGTCTTATTTAAATATACTCAAAAATACAATTTTTAAAAAACTGATCACATTTGGATCTGTCGTTTATCGTTATCCTCTATTATTCTCTAGAATCCTTACATCATTTTAAGTGACAATTAATGTTTTTTGTTTTTTTTTTTAATTCGATTTTTCGAAGGTCGGCCCTTTTTAATTTATATGTTTTATTACAGTATCTCTGGGTGGGTCGACAAGAATAAAAATACCTATTTTCGCCTTAAAAAATATTAATCATTCTCTATTACACATTCTTACCTAGACAATATGCTACCAACGTTGGTAACTAAAGTTCCTTGTGCCTTTAATCACGCTGACTCACCCATCTTTCAAATTAGAAGACAACAAGATATAGTATTGCTTTAAATGGTAGAATTAGTACACAAAGCCTTTCCACCAAGTGTCTCATGGACTGTCAAATTTAGTTACCAGTTCGGAAACAGTTGTAAATCATAGAATAATCTGTCCGCCTTTATTGTGACGTATTACACGAACTATTAACTAAATTAACGTAGCTCCCGCTCGTAACGCATACAACTTAATAGTAATTGATCAAAGTTTCAAATCTAACTATACAAATTTTTAAAATGTCAAAAAAAAAACATGTACTGATAATATTTATGTTAGATATCATTATTTTTGTACCGATGACAGATTACACTTCAAGGCCTTAAAGAGGACTTAGTTGTAGTTTGTAGTAAATCACGGTTATATTAATAGAGGATTACAGGTCCGAACCTGCGCAAACATCGAAGAATTTTCAAATGCTTTCATTTTTTATGATTCATCACAATTACAAGACTTGAATTTTAACTGATGATTTTTTTTAACTGAATTCAAACCCAAAATAACTCTGAAGTTTTATATAATTAATGTTTGTTTGTTTAATATTTCTGTTTATAATTCATCTCTTACTCGTCGGTAAAGGAAACCATCGTGAGGAAACCTATATGTTTCGTATGAAAGTCTATCGTGTATTTCCGTACAGACTCAAGACAAAGCATAAGAGAATGGGCATCATCCATTTAAGATGATGATACACCATGATGGCATTATGGCCTTTGAAGGCCTACAAGGATTATGAATATATTAAAAACTAACTACCAGTCCCAGCTCCTGCCCAGCTTCATGCGGTACAACAAGGTTGTATATTAAATTTATTGATTGAAAAAAAAATATCCGGCCGGAAAAATTGGAAATCTTGGCTTTTTTCTACTGTAATATGCATGTATTATGCATACCTTCATATTGAATATTTCTGTTTATTGACAAAAACTGCGTTAAAATCTGTTCCGTATTTTATAAAGAACAGGCGACGGGTAGCGGGTTTATTTTATATGTACCTAAAGATTATATTTCATTCTATTCAAACCGTTCATATAGAAGGATAGAATACAATTTACTGTTATTATGCAACAAAAACAATATGTCTATTTCATAATCTCGTATCCGCGAATTATAGGATAATGAACTTCTTCAACTGAAGTTGCTATCATAACGATATTACTTTTTCGCTGGCTTCGCTATTCATTTGATGATATTTTTTTTTTATTTAAAATTGAAATCTCCAACATTGTTCGACGAATATTTTGAATAATTTTTTTTTTATCTTTCAAGATATTTTATATATAACATAATAAAGGTTCCGTAAGTTAACGATGTTTAATTTTATAGTTTAATTAAATAATAATCAGTAAAGAAACTTTTTTAAAAACAAGGACATTGACCAAAGCTGTATAGAATGTCGCCTCAACCCAAAAAGTCGAAAGACAGTAACTCCCTAAGTAGCATTTTATTGTAAACTTATTAATGACAAAACAAAATAAAACAAAATCTCAAAGTCCTACGAACTTATTGTTTTATTATTATTTTCAAATATAAGAACAGTTACGACATTTAGGGGCCGTGTTGTTTTACATAGCAATCGGTTATATTATATGGTTAGTGTTATTTTAAATAAATTGTAATGCCGTGATTCATTACACTACTGCTCTGTGTACCTAAGATTCTCATTGCAACTGTTACCATTTTACAAAAAGTTTCCTTTATAGATTGTAACCAAGACACATCACGTCTTACAATTAACATTCACGTCCCAGTCTCAGCTATCCGGTAGTGTTATGCACCTCATCACTAATATATAAAGTATATTATCTTTGTTAAGTAGCAAAAAATCTGCGAATAGTTGAGATCGAATTCGTGACAATGCAAAGGAAAAACAAAATAAACCAGCAAGTTGAAACTTGGTAGAACGGGTCTGTACAAGACCGTCTGGGTAGGTACCGTGACGTCATAACACGTTCTGCTTTATATATATAATGGAATTTGAAATTACGTATAAACATTTAGAATAATAAATATCGTCACAGAAAATAATTGAACACGCGCTGCTCATTTACAATTTCTATATATTATGTTATTGGGGAAGCAAACTGTAACTTCGAACATACACAACCTGTTTCCAGTTTAAGCACTAATATTAATTGAGGATTGAACGCAAATTAATGACCAAGCGTAGTTAAGCGGCTTCATTGACGTGAAATATAGCAAAAGTTAAATATTTAGCTTTAGGGACCATGTCGGACTTCTTTCTTATCGATTCGACGTTCCCTGTGCCTAAGGTCCAGACCTGTCGACACGCCGCGCAAAGGTTTTTTGACTGCTATGAATCAACAAAACACACACCATTATTTTTATATTCCGGTTTCTCTCACGTTGTACTGCCTTATATTGTCTGTCTATATCTATAAAAAGCAATCTGTTATTTTTTAATGCGTATCACGCAAAAACCGGTGAATATTTCGATATGAAATTTCTACCACAATATTCGGCGTATTTCAAACAAGGTTTTTGGCTAAACATTATCATACATTATTTTTGAACGTATAACGTAGCCACAACATCGCGTTGCCGACTCTGCTTTTATTATTATGTAACAAAAATAAATATATCGTACATCCCAATAATACAGTTAGTATTATTTGAAAACATTTTTAACACGGAAATAACTATGAAACCAATATACATAAAACTTATACCAGAATAATCTCTGCGTTGCGATGAGTTTTAGTGCATAATAATTAGTTTATATAAGTACTTTTTATATATTTATAAGTATTATGTAAGCACAACATTTATATGACAAGTGTGATTTTTTGGGCAAATGAATATATTCGACTTTACCACACCGCATTCACCAGCGTATACCAACACAATAACGAAAAAAAAAAACTTATGGTGACATATAGTTAAAAGTGGAATTTATTATTTATGTATTTATTATTTATTGGATGTCTTTCTGGCTACGTTACGCACATAAGCTGATCAAAAATAGTTTTGTATCTAAATATTTGACTTTTAGTTTACGACGATAATGAATTTCATGTAAATAAAATTTACTACATCGTCCTAAAACCAATTTATCGAATATAATCTAATCGACGAACGAAAACGAAATATTATTTAAGAAAAATAATATATCACCATAATAATAACATGTTTATGACACAGATACAAACTTTGAACGAATACAAACAAATAACACTATTCTCATACAAATACTTACCCAGTTGGACCGTAAACGAGGCATTGTGTGAACAATTCCTCTAAACACGAGCCCATGAGTAATGGAGCTCTTTTTTGCTGAGGCTTATAACAAGCTTGAGTTTTAACGTATAAACTTCCTCTTTAATTCTAAGATTTAATATCCCTTTTAGGTAATCGTTCTAAGTATATACTAATATATCATTATAATTATCGAATCGAATCGAAATGGTTAGTTACCATACCAACAATTCACAACATCGCAATATTTAAGGCATACTCTGAATCGCACAATCTCGGTGGAATCGGGGTGGAAGGTGGTTTTTCCAAACCGATACTACTTGGTAACCTTCAAGGAAAAAGCCTGTTTATTACTAATCTTAGGCAAGGCATCTACTATTGCAGATGTCCATGGGCGTTAGCAGTCAGAGTCCATCAGATGAGCCAGCTGCTCGTTGGCAACTCTGCCATAAAAAACATTGGTCATTGCCCTCGTTTAAACTCAGACTGATTGAACTTAACCAGTCTGAGTTTAACCGAGTTAATAAGTATTTAATATTATTATTGTAAATATATTATATACTATTTATTATACGTTGAGTTATCAATTTTAAAAATTGTTATTTCTCATATTTTAGGTAAAATAAAAATTTAACAGATAACACCAATTTTTTGACTTACCAATGAGCAAGATATCAACTTGATTAATTAACTTTTGTCTATCAATACATTTAAATCAATCGTTAAAAATATATGAATGAATAAAGCGCGTAATAAATAAAAATATATGATAATTTTCGTAGATTTGACATTCCTATGTAATTTAAATTGCAGATAAGAATTAGTAATGAGTTATTGTCATTTTTTCTCGGGATAAATTAAATTCTGAATCAGACAATTCAATAAGGCTTATGCGAGTCTCTTCGACCTTGAAAGTTTTGAGAACTAGGCACTGTGCTCAAAGAAACTTTACATGATTTTTTTTACGATAATGCTTTGTATAAGTTTGTCGGAATAGGTACTAGGCGTCATTAATTCTACCGGCAAGGTAGTTTCAGTATTTAGATTTTAACGGTGGATCAGTTTATGTACCAGTACTACTTACATTTCTTAGTACCCACGTGTAGTGGGGCAGGAACGATATATGCAATAGTTAATATTTCTACCACATATGTATATAATATTTACGTCTGTTGCTGTTCAGGCGGGACAACCCACTACTTTGTACACAAGTTCACAGTGCCCTTGTCTGATTTCCTCGTCTGTTATTAGTAATTAAAAAAAAAAACAAGATTTGCAGCGTTCATTCGGCAAAACTTTTAAAATAACTTACAAACAGATGTAGCCCGTATATCCGATTTTCTTACGCTTCTGCTCGTCTACATTTAATTAACTTGAATTTTGCTGGGGCTTGTAATTTTTAAAACGAACTCAAATATTGTCTCCCCGGACTCAGATTTTAATTAAAGCTTAAGGATAATATTGCTGTTTTTTTAATATAAAAACTCAGTTTATAATGAAATATTATATTATTAACATCCCATTTAGATATTATGAAAACATGATCATTTGTTGTATCCGGCAAATCTGGACACTTTTAACATCTCAAAATTCGATACTATATTATATTAATAGAATGATGTGCCTTGTGAAATATTACAAAATTACAAAATGTAATACCATGGAATAGAATAACTAGTCATTAAACTACCTACTAAGTCTCTTACAAAGCTCTATCACGAGCAGTAATTTACAAAATACCTCAATTAGTCAAATAAGATTCTCATTTAAACTAACAAACGGCAGGCCGATAAGAAATATGCCAGTCTTATTGCAGACACAAGGGAAATAACAGCATAGTTAGGTAGGAATGGCTATTTTAATAAACAAAAGCAATGCTGATATTAAATTCCACAATTCAATCAGTCCCTTATCCATTCCCCAAGATCTAATAGTGTTCTGTTATTTTGAAAGTCGAATTTCAAATTCTTATTTTTTAAATTTTGAACTCTGAATATGAATTTTCATAATCTATTCTATTTTATTGAATTCTACCATATTACTTTTAATCTTTATTGAATTTATGTAATTAAAACTGTATTGTAACAATCAAATAAAAAAATAACTAATAAATATCTAGAATATTTGTTTTTCTTTTTATACTGTAAAGCTAAAACGGGTTTGGATAAGGACAGCCAATTTTATCATATGTAAACCTTTTTCGGTGGTAATTTTGTAAATGTCTGTTATGATTTAGTTCAGATTGATACCATTTTTATTTTTGGTATGTCTTAAAATTAATTTTGCGTTTGATAGGATTCAAATCGTTCAAATCTTTCAAATTATGATTGGATATCATTTCGATATGAATAAACTTATACTGTTTATTGGTTATGTACTTTTTTATAATACATTAAAATGCTATCAAAAGCATAAAAGATACAAAAACAAATGGTATAATGTAAGATTCGGTAATAATCTAAATAAGGTCTTAAAAATCTTTACAAGTATTAATTTTCAATAAACAGACAAACAAGCAGAGATGACCCAGTTGTAACTACGCGTGCGCGCGTGTAATTGATGACTGTTCCCTTCAATTGTTCAGTTCAAACCCAGGCAAACACCGCTGAATTTTCATGTGCTTGATTCGTGTTTATAATTCATCTCGTCCTCGGCAGTATAGGAAAACGCCGTGAGGAAATCTGCATATATCTACTTTCAAGGAATTCTGTCCCATGTGTATCTAACATCCCACATTGCGTACAGCGTGGTCGAATAAGTTTTAAACCTTCTTCAAAAGGGAAATGAAGCCTTGGCCCAGCAGGAGGCCATTTAAAAGCACTTTCTACATACCGATATTCATGTTTAAAATAAACGAAGACATTAGTTCAGTCTAAATGCCAATGTATTTATTTATTAATGATAATGAAATAAAGAACAGATTCAATAGCGTTTCATGTAAATTGCAATTTGGATTATAATATAATAGAGATTTTTACAAATGATTCGATTAAATGGTAAAAAAGAAGTTACCGGCGTAATTAGCGCAGTAATTAGGTATCGATAAATACTCGATAGTCGATAAAAATTGTATTGTATTTATTTAAATTATGAAACTAACCTAACATAAAATTTTACTCAGCATAGTCCGGTAGCTCTTAAAAAACAAACATACTTCAGGTAAGTCAAAACTGCCTTTGTTGAACTTAAACGCCCTCTAGCAAATAGTGGAGTCTATAAGTCATCTGACTGAAATAATTTCTAAGAAATAAGTTTCTAAGTCGTAACTTTCAGAAGCTAATAAGCAACGTATGCATACGTGACTATTTTATAATATAAATTATTTTATTCCCTTTTAGTTAGTAATCAAATTGATTTTAATTTGTTGTTAACTATTCAACAATTTCGATAAGTGTAGAAAGTTTGGTGAGATAATATCGATAAATTTTTGTAAGCCACAAAATAGTATTTTTCACTTAACACAAATATATGTAATTAATATTCATGTAAATTCGTAAAGTATATCGATTATAAAGGCATCGATGTTATAATGTAACTGGTATGAATAATGAAAGTAAAATTATATATTTAAGCAAACGCAAAATCTTTGGATGCTACGTCATCATAATTGTAATGAACTAAAAATTTATAATCTGCATTTTTAATTAAAAAATTGTCTTACTCATCTGTCATTATTGTATACCTATATTTTTTTGTTTCGTATAAAATATAACAAAAAATAACTAATAGTTTAAAAGCATAAGAGCAATCACTTAATAAAAATTCCAACATTTGCCACATCGTAGCGACAATTTTAGGACAAATAAAACTTTACGGTTACCGACCACCATTATCGTAAAAGGATCTTTATCCGAGATCGTAAAATTGCCATTTGTCTCATAAAAATACCACAAATATTTACCATGCTTCATATTAGCTTCCTCGTATTAACTAACAAAGTCTGTTTGTAATATTTTAACCTTCAATTAAATAGTTTGTCGAACCGAAATTGATTTCGTACTTTGTACGTGAGTCGGATGACAGTACAATAGTTTGCTACCAAACTGATCCGATGATGGTATCAACAAACAATAATTATGTTTTATATATGCATGGTAGAAAAATGTAAAATGTACTCTTGACCGATTTTTGTCAGTCAGGTGCATACAAGTGACATACTATAGCGTAAGTTTGTGTGCGCAAACACAGATCTCTATTCTCAATTCCCCTAATCTCATACAGAAAAAACGGCTTTACAATACGACAAGAATCAGTAACAGTTCCATCAATTTTACGAGGCTCTAGATTATAATACATAAAATATTTGGGTTGCTATTGAAAATTTCCGAGGAAGATAAATATTAGTAGCAGCAATTATGTACAAAACAATTGCAGAATGACAGATGTAGATTTGCAGACTTATAAATACATTTCTTAAAAAAGTTAGTAAGATTACAATCTTTACAAAACTATTTCTATCTTTACATTTTATCAGTAAATTATATTATGACGCAAATATATCAGTAGTAGAAATCTAATTAAAAAAACATATGATTCTATAAATTTATTTCAAAAATCGAGAACAGGACATAACATCACAATTGAAGTAATAAAATTGTATAAAGTAAAAACCGTTGTTCAAAGAGGAGACCGCAAATCGCGATAATCCAGTTGTATAATTATATGTTGTGTATTATTGATATGAATGACTTATTAAGACAGAACGAATAATATAATGACATTATACCTAATGTAAAAGACGTACACATTATACAGTTTAGAAGTTAACAATTTTTAAACTCTGATTCCCATAAGGATTTTTTGCAAATAAATAGTTTGGATGGCTGGGCGATTTTTAAAATATAGTGACCGAGCTTTATTACTTTGATGGAAACCTTTACACTGTTATTAATAGTATCGGTATTACTAAAGATAGCGGTAGCCTTTAAATGTATTTGATCAAAATAGTTAAAAAAATATAATATGTAGGAGAAAAATTTGGACGACAAAATTCTAAAAATAAAGTTGTTACAAATTTATATTGGCATTTTTTAAATCGCGTGGTCATAAAAATTTAGATTAAGATTATGTTATGTAAACAAACAAACCGTCACCTGATTACTAACACGCAACTCTATACCACTTTATCCTTCATTTTATTTTTTAATTCAACCTCTAGTTCGCAGATTGCAAAGACGTAGTATAGTAGTATAGACTTTGAATTTGTACAAGTTTGGTAAGCTAGATACCTACCTAGCCTACCAGGCTTGCACAAAGCGCTAATACCAAGTAAAATAAAATTTACCATATACTTTGTAATTATTTAAATTAATGACATAAATCAAAATTAAAAACCATCGATTTCTAGCACCATTTTCCAGTTCAATCCTAATTCTGATTCTCCAGACGAAAATTTAACCAGACCTCCTGTCACTGTACTTATTGTCGATTTATAATGTTTTATAAATACTTACCAATATCCAAATGTTTCATATACAAACAGAACAGATATATTTATATGCAATAAGAACATAATAAGCGTTACCTAATAATAGAATGAAAAGAATCAATATTTTTAGCAGTAAGTCAATTTAGATCGACTTTCATTTTACATAAAGCCTTTCATAATGCTTAAAGTTTCTTTAGTTACATCAAAGTTTGGGAAGCGACAGACAGCTTCATGAAAAATTTATGAATTTTGTGGGTGTTCACTAGGAGCTTGTATTTAGTTTGTATCTCGCAAATTTATTCAATTTGTTGGAGCGATAATTTAAGAAAAATGTAGCATGTAAATGTTGAGTTTATTTTGCATAACATAAAATAAATAAATAAGATATTTATTACAGGGATATCAGAATAATATTTTTATAATTTTTAGTTTTAATCGTTTTTTTTCTCTTTTCCTCATTTTTCGTTTAACTTTTTTTCGTTTTTGTTGTTGTAGCAAGCAATTGTAATTAATAGTTTAATTAGCATGTAGTGTTTGCTTTAAAATGATTTTACATAATCTATGGATGTATATACCTAATTGTGTATTTATGTAAGAATGACAAATGTAAAAATCGCTAGCCAACCTAATAAATAAATAAAAAAGCGCAACTAAAAAAATATTTATATAATTTTTGTTCCGAATCAGCGTTTCTACTGTACTTGTTTTGCGAGAAATTTTTCTGAAGATCGTCTGTTGTATAAACATAAAACAACTGACGATACGAAGAAAGATGTCTTGAGAAACTAGTGAACCTGCATCATTGTCGAAATCATCGTCACCATTCAGCCAATCGCGGTCTACTCCTGGACATAGGCCACTCCCGAGGTGCCCGAAGCTCCGAGTTCTTCGCCTTTCACATCCAGTCCCGTCACTTTTTTCAGCTCATCGAAATTATTGAAGTGTATTTATCAACTGGGCTAAAACCTTTCAATAACTCTTATACGTACTTGGAAGCATTTAAGTGCTGTCAAAGAATTGACTAATTCCCTTCCAATTATTAGTAGTGAAATTTGTGCTAGAATTGGGAACAGCAATAGCACAAGCGATCGAACTTGCGACTTTCACACACATTTATCACAACTTATAATCTTTTAGTAATTTATATGGAAAATAATTTTATAAGTACAATGTTATAAAGTTAATGTATATTTGACTAATATATGTCCAAACAGCAATATATAGTAATGTAATGGAACGGTTGTCATGATGAATGAGCCAGTTTAACTACAGGAACAGGAGACATACCATCTTAATTCCCTAAGTTGGTGGCGCATATTCATCTTCGTCTACGTCTTGCCAAATCGAATATATTCTAAAAAACTCCTAATATAACAGTATACTTAAATAAATATATGTTCATTTAAAATACAAATAAGTATATTTTTAACATTAACCCCTTCTTTTGGTTCGATATGTAAAACAGATACGAACGAAAATTTTATCTTTCCCTCAAATGGCAGTATTATCGTTGACGTTTCGTTGCTGTCAATGTGAAATGTCATACTATCCGTAAAATTATTTCCTATGTCTAGTGTTTAACTAACTTCTATATTACATTTTTTTTTTTATAAAAACACTACTTATGATTTGTTGAATTATATATATATATATATACATAATTTTGCCAATATTCATTATTATTTACTTCAGTTTTGTAAATATTATGAAACTGTTATTTCAGTCACGTTTCAAAATTGTTTGCTAATTGTATAACGCTACGAAAATCGCTAACGTATAATAATTGTAATATTACATACAAAATCTTGTATGTAACATAAAATATGTAAAAAAAAATAATATATAAACTCAATACTACTGGACTACCATTTATTATTAATATGTTATTATTACTAAATGTTAGTATTACTAAATACTATATGAAAACGCTTTCATTTTAACAAAAAAAAAAATACAAGTATATTAATATGAAACATTTTTTCACAGGAATGCTCGGTGTTCTTCTTCGATAAGCGGATAGCAGATAAACTTTACAAGCCAAAAAAGAAGGAGAGTATGCTTGACCGTATTAAGGCAAGCGTGAACATGCTAGACAGATTGCGCCATCCGAGGATGCTACAAATAATTCATTCACTTGAAGAAGGTCAGCATACTCTGGCGTTTGCATCCGAATCTGTTTATGCAAGCCTCCATAACATCCTAGCTTGGCAAGTAAGTATCATATCATATAAAGTACATGACCTTTAAAATGACGAGTATCTTTCATGATTTGTTTTTTTTCTTTTCACTTAAGTATTTTATCTCAAGTTATAATTGGATATTCCTGAAAAGATTATAATGATCTCCCTTGTTTCTAAACAACATAAAACAGAGAAGTGGGTGTATTGTGAACAAAGCCGTGTGTTTTACGTGAGTACATAAACGTATCGGATAATATTTTCTGTGAGTATATCATATACCTCATGATCATTACTGTTTAGACGATGAATTGAACCCTACTATAACGCAAGAGTGCCTAATTACTACTAATCGGAATCCTATAATATTGAATTTTACTCTCCGTTTTATTTAATCGTTTGAAAGTATAGCTAGACCAATTTGACTTTATATAGATACAATTAACCTTCTAGATACATCATAATTTAGTCAACTATCAACATTAAAAGATCCACCGAAACTAAACCTAAAGTCGATGTTAAAAAACTTGGTCATAAACAAGATGAAACTTTACTTCACACCTGAACAGCTTTATACTCTATATCAGGCTCAGGTTCGTTTATGTATGAAGTTTTATTATTAACTTTATGTATATTATTATTTAATTTAGTATTATTAATAAATCAATTTCAATTAATTACATAGAAAAGCCGTACTTAGCTTTTGCTACCCACTGCCTCCTTCTTCAGATTATCGGATTTATGATATACGTTATCCTTTGTCCACTACGCCAAAACGAACGCTATATCCATAATAATTCTCCGGATCACCTCTCAAACTAAGTACATGATAACGCACAGAATCTACGATATTCAATTAAAGATATTCTACACTGGATCAATTCCTAAAAATGAATAACAATTATTTCCCTTTTTCCAACGTATCAAATTAATGCATTACCATCACAGCATCGAATCTCCATAAGCAGCAATTAAAACTGCTTCATCTCTTAGATTATATGTACATTATTTTTTCAATTTACTCAACGTGATGAAGTCTTCAAAGACTTGGAAAATATTATTTATTGGTAATTTCCTGATACGAAAATATGACTTGAATCGCCTAGATTGTTGATCGCAAATAAATACAACTTACCGCTTACCTCCGATGATCTCATGGTGCGATTGATACAATTTTTGACGGTTTTGCCCTTTTCTCTGGATAAAATTTATTAATAGAAATTTTACCCCCTTTTTTATTGACCGACTGATCATCATGATTTGGTACACACACCTTTAGCTCTGATGACAATATAATTAGATATATTCAATACACTGTAAATCAAACGACAGTTAACGCCACAAATTGTCGTATTAGATTTTGGGTACAACAACACAATTTGGGTATTAAATGAGAAGACTTAACAGTAAAATGCCAGATTTCATATTCGTATGAATTAGTCGTCTTAGTACAGATAGTGAATTTAAAAGGAAAGGTCTTTACAAGTGGACCACGGCGCACAATGGATCAAAGGATTTAGACAGTCTGTAATTAAAACTAATATCTAAATATTTAATCAAAACAAGTAACTTCTACATTTTTGAATCAGCATTCTAGTATGAATCTTCCACATAAATCAAGGTTTCGTATGTGGGTAAAAATAATACATGTTTAGCGGCCACACCACCCAAGTTAAGGTAAAAGGTGAAAACACGTCGAGGACTGAGTAGTTGAGTACCTTTAGAGATGATAATATGATGTCATTAGCGTTTTCCTCTCAAGACTTCGGCACATCTTGTTAAAATCTTTTCGATTATCATATATGTACAAATAAATTATCAAACTTGGTTTAATTAAACTAAGTATAATACTAGTTTTAAATTTAGTTATAGAAACTTCACTGAATTTAAATAAAAAAAAAATCCTATATAGTTATTATTATATATTTGTAAATATAATTATAAATATAATTGCAATAATCGATCTTACTGTAAATAAATCCTTATTAATATAATTAATTATTAAAAAACTATTTGCCATTCCAGTAAAAATTTAGTTTGTTTAAAAAGAGTTCCCTTAACCAAATTTCCAATAATACTTGGATAGCTTTAACAATTAAGGGACTAAGTACGGCATCCCTGGAATAGAACTCGAGTCTGGATACACTCGGTCAGGAAACCTAAAATGCATTAATGTTCCAGTACATATGGCTTAAAGAAACTTGTGGAGCATTAAAGTTCTCCTTACAATAAATGACAACGAATTCAACTCTGGAAAACCATTGTATCGATTCAATAATCAAGCAAACTACAAAATAAACACGACTACAACTTTCTGTATTGCAAATCAATACATCCGAGCAAAAATAAGAACCAAAAACTCACAATTTCTTACAAGTCGGAACACGCTGTAAAAAGTTCTACCTAGCTTCAACACTCCGTTATTTATTAAAGCACTGAAATACTATTCAATGTCGAATTAACAAAGTCAGTTTAGAGACAAGTTACCAAGAGATTTATTACATTAATTTTCAAGTTCGAATTCGTTGCTAAACCTATAGTAAAAATGCAAAAGAACGAGTACAAAAGTCCTGTAAACTAGAAAGGCACACAACCCGCTTGTACCCGCCAGTATAAAAATTACCTCAACTCCCAAGCGTACCAAACAGCTGTACTGTCAATTTGGAACGATTTTGGAAAATACGTTGTACAACTTATTCATCATAATGCCATACAGTTTCCCACAAAATTTAAGTATGAAACGGCTGAAAGATGAATGTTCTCTTAATTTTGTCATGGGCTTCAACTGTTCACAAAATGCAAGGCAGCACAAGTCACAAAATCGACCTCTAGTTGGTTGTAGCATTCAAATGTGATTGAAACACTGTTGCAGGCTTCCAACGTATTCCTTGGGATTCATGATAGCTTAGATCTCATCACTGACGGGAACACCAAATTCGACTCACTAACTAACTACACATAAAACTTAATTAATATACAACATTGAAACTTGACTGCATAAAAAAAATGATAGGTATCATATGAATATTCATTTATATTTTATCATATTTACATATGAATTGTTCACATTGAGGACTTAAATATGCAAATCAATAGTGTGAGCAGCATTCCCAGCAGAATCCCAATCCCGACTCTCTAGGGGGAAAACCGTCCTACCACCAGTGAACGTAATAAAAAGGGATTTATTATTTATGTAAATCATGATTATCATTACTGTAAACCATGTTATAAATGAATAATGTGCTCTGGCGCAAAAATAACCAATTGGCGAGCAAAGTATAAGCCATTAGTTAATAACGGTCAACATTAAAATGAGAGTGCACTTAGGGCGACTCCTTGCAATCAATCACTCTCTCGACGAGCTCCCTTGGGTGACACTGGCAACTTTAGCAACGCACACGAACAACGGGGACCTTCGTACCTAGAGAACTATAATGTACTTCTAAATTATTTCCTTTTTAAAATATAAAATACTAAACATTTTAATGTACTAGATGATTTGAATGCCTTTATCATATTTATCTAGTTCGACGCAGAATGTAAGCTTATAAAAATAACTTTACTGCGTTGTACGTCCGACCTTTACCTGAAGCTAAAACTTCTTGGATATACTTTTGTTGGTTTAAAATCTAAAAGATCCAATTATCTTAGTCCGAGTCTAACAAGAACCTTTGACTAAAATTGTCAGAATCCGTTCTATTTTGTTTAAACCACCGGCCAAAATAGAACAAATTAAATAAATTAAATTAATTAAACAATTCTACAAAATCTATTATATGTTATAAAAACAACCTATAAATAACATATTTTGTACTTTACCGATATGTGTCTATTTGATTTAATTATTATTAGCATTCAATATATCTATCAGTACGAAGTTAATTATAATTTGTTTTTCTTCAATTGTGAAAGTCGAGATAAAGCCCCATTAGTCAGAAATGAAACCAATTTATATTTCAGAAGATCCGGCCTGAGAATGAAAGGAACCGTTGTGTTGAGTGATCTTATATATAATCGGTCAAGAAAGAGAAGTGTGCTATTGAATAAAAATGGTTGTTCGTCTTGACGTCAAGAGAAAAAACCATTAAATATTCTGTGAACCTTAGTATGATCACAATATTTATACAAGTTTTGTTAATACGCGAACATCGAAAATTGGCGTATCTATATTTTTTAATGTTTATCATAAAATAAGAAATTAAAACATTCTCTTTTATATAATTTTATCATAAACGTTCAGAATAAGTTAGTCGTATTCCATGTTAAATTTCGGAAAGACGCGATAATCACAAATCCAAGTAAACAAGAACAAAGAATCTATCATTTCCGAAAACATCATAGATTCTTAAAAGAAGAGACCCAAATAAAAAATCTTACAAGAAAAACAACGACAACAACAAAACATTTTTTCTTTTTTTATTATTTTCATTAATATACATACGAATTATTAGAATTATTCGTATAAAATTTAATATTGTACTATTAAGATTGCCATTTCTAAGATCATACATTTATAAAGTCTACAATATTTCTATCATAAGTATTTACTTTCATTGATAAATCTTATTTAATAACACACTTTAAGTGCCTACGTGCAGATGCCCACTTCTTTGCAAGAGTCAATTACGTTGAATACAGAAACATGAGTTTAAGCGATTGGCAACTCCACCTGTCTGGAATACTGGCGCTGCACGACTTAGGATTTATCGCCATCTTGTTTCTCCTTCCGTAAAGAACATTTATACCGACATAAACAGACGTTTGTCCTACTTTGATCTCGATACCTACTAGTAGTAGGTTTGGAAAACAATGATAATTTTAAAATAAATTCAAGGTGATTTTCAATCACCTATTTACTTTTTTTTATTTATCGAAATGTCAGAAATGTAAAACCAGCTCCAACTCGATTTATTGATCATAAACTAATCCAATATATAGCTAGTATGAACTAGTTTATAATATATTTTGCGTCTACAATTACGCAGAATTTTCAATTATACTGGATTCGATCAAATTCTAGCAATAAAACTGTATTATCAGTTACACTAAGTATTATATTATTCAATCTCAATAACTGTGTTTTTATTTTCATTAATATTTTGTTTTATTATCGTTCTAACTTAATATTTGGCGTCTTTCTATTAGGTTCAACGCATTTATATGTTACATAGTCAAATTAAGTTTGGCCAACATTTCAAACTTTTCTTTATCAGCATTTTTTTTTTCAACAGGAGTCATCCCCGATACCTCCGGGTGGCCAGATGCCCGTAATGCCGCATCCCATATCATTGGGACCGCCGACAGCGCAAATGATGCCACCTCAACCGCCATCCCAGCGTCCTCCATTTGCTCGAGAATATCATTTTCTCGACATTGAACTTCGTTTTGGCATGCTTCAGGTAAATGTTTATTCGTATATAATTTGCCGTAAATTTAAATAAATAATAAATAAAAGAGGTAGGGGGATGTGTAGTGCTCTAAGGAGCAACACGCTTCCGTATATTCTATTTACAAATATCCTAAAGATCTGAATAATACGAATCTTAACAGATGATTGAATATTAATTTATGTTGAAATAATTAATTTAGTGTTCCTGGGTAAAGTAAAAATATAGTAAGTTCTATGTGACGTATATAACGGGCGTATTTACTAACCCGCATTGGAGCTGTTTAGTGGAATAGCCTTCACCTCAAGAGCACTTAATCCAGCAGTAAAACATTTGAAAATTGTTACTAATTAATTTTATATATAATTTTAAAAAAATCATTGAATTGGTGGATGTGTCACTGTTTTTGTTGTTTTGCCTGACAGCGATGTAAATTTACATAGACTCGGGCGTGATCCTAGCGTTCGATAATGTTCAATTATCTATTCGTATTTGTCCCCCGTTATGAAATAATACATTTTTACGTACCAACTATGTAATTATAACATAGCGTCAGTGGTCACACCAGTGGCACGAGATTCTTTATAAATCTAACATGAGAACAATGCGACGAATAATAAAATATAAAATGCTGCCCAAAATAACGGACCACCTTTTCAGTTTTTTAATTTTTATTTACGTTTTCTTTATGAAAAGTATTTATAAAATAAATACTAAAATATTAACACTCTTGTGACACAGAGTGTTTATATACGTAAATAAAAAATTATACAAAAATGAAAATCTTAAAAGTTTAAATTAATTTTAATTGTAATATAAAATAAAATAGCCGTTAATTGGCCAAAATTGTCTTCAGTAATTCGGTACTCAGTTATATTAACGATCATGTATGTAATCGGATTAAAATACCGTAACACGACGTAGGCCGATTACCGATATGTCGAACATTATCTGAAATTACATTTATGTCCGATTTGGCAACGGTTAAACAACCCACGTCAATTTGTACCACTTCGGTAGCAAACTAAATTTCAAGGTCTACAAATTAGACCGATGCTAAAAGCTGGTATAATTTGGTGAGTTTAATAAACACGAATATTGGACTGATGGTCGAGGAGTCAAAAGTAAGCAAACAACTAAATTGGAAATTATAAATCATCTCGTATTTGATCTTGAATAAAATAGGTACGTAAAACTCACACCTTCACATTGTAAGAGAAAATCTGTAAGGTATTAGGTATTAATGTGCAGTGTACGGCGTGGTGGTGCACTTAAGCTCCTTAATATGAACCTTTGCCTTTATGGTTTTTTTTTTTCTTAATCTTTGGCAAAGAAGAGGGCAAAAGCAATAAGATCAATACAAATGTATAATTACAATATTACGCTACGTCATCGTATTATATTTCATATAAATAATCAACAAATTAATTGAAAATTTTAATTAATGAATTAATGAAAAATCGCTGATATATTTATCCGTATGGATATTCGACAACATAAATCATCAACTATAGGAGTCACACGATATTCGCGGACGAATTTGAGAAGGAAATTTACGAGAGCAGCGGCTTCACACGAGTCGATTACATGCTTAATTGAAAGAGATCTTAACCGTCTGAACAGGCTGAAATTTTCAATCTACATGAAACAACAAATATGTTTTCATTAAAGTGTGATCTCGCAACAATTTTGAAGACATATTTGTAATTTAATATAATGCATGCATTATAAAAAAATATTTTTATAATGTAATAAAAATAATGGGTTGTCTACGAGTTTACGAACTCAACGACTTGATGCTCGATTATACTTTATTCATTAATATTACACGTTTGACAAAAGCTAAATAAAGTAACTTCAATGAAAGATATTTTTATATAAATATTATATTTCATTAGAATCAATATGTATATTTATAGTTATGAGACATACAATAGTTTGTGACAGAACTTTAATTTATACGTATATTTTCTTTACACTTTGGAATTTTAGCTGATAGTTTTAGAAATATTACGTGATATTTAACTAAAGGCGTGAAAAAACATTCCGGTCATATTATGCATGGTTGCATTAGCACGGGACAAAATGCGATGCTCGTGCGAGGTCGCAAAGAGCGTCATTTCCAAAAGGATTCTGATCATGAGCGTCTGAAAATAATTTTATTATTTATTTTTTAATAAATTCTAAGAGCTCATAAGTTTCAATGCAGCGTTATAATTATAGCTGACACGGTCTATAACCTATCTTATGACACAATTATTAATATTAATAGAAATGAAAGTCATATAGGAAGCTCGATAGCTCTCTAAAAAATAAAGAATACTACAAAATTGCTCATTTAGTAGCAGAAAATTAAGTCTCATTGCTAAGTTTCAGTTCGATCGCCGCCCCGTGTAGAATTGGTCGATATTGGTTTAATCGGATAACGCCACGTTTAACTTAAACGTATTTAAACGATTCGATGGAAATTACATTCAACAGGATGGGATCGTAAAATATTATTACTACTTTATATGTAGTATAAGTTAACATATATTCATAACATTAGTAAGAGTAATTGTGATAAAAAGTAAAGTAGGTCTGTGAATGAGCCACTGCTGAGATAAAGCATCATCTTCTGTATTTGATGACAATATTTGGAGGATTATTTATAACATATGTAGGTTATTCCTCTTATATGCTCCAATGCGGATTAATAAATTCACAGGTAACAGATTTCACACAGGTTCTGACATGTTGCGCTTCAGTGCCGAGTCATAACATATAAACACATATTAGGTACATGAAAATGTAGAGGTTCTCTGTCGGGTTCAAACTCTCAATATTTGGTTGACATACACATGCCTCGACTCTTTGAATTTGGCCAGTGTAAATTTGTAAATATGTTGCGTAAAAAATATGCTCTTAAAATTCATTATATAAAATATAAATCAATTTTACTTAAACTTTGATTTGAAAAAAAGGAATATCTAGAATATCTGTCATAAAAACAGTAAAACATTTATCGCGTGCATTGTTCAAAGAGTATTTTAAAGGTTAATTGTATTAAATCATTTTTATTTTATCACATCGTTTCGGTAATTTCATTTGAAGGCGCGTAAAAATATATTTAATTTTAAAGCTCTGTAATAATACAGCTGAAAGCCTTTAGCTGATAAAAACCTTAAAACCTTTATGTAATATACCTTATTACGAAACCCGTTTGCCCGATTTTTAATTAACATCAATCAACGTTTAGTAAAAAATATAACCCAACAAGTCCACGGCATTTAACTGAGGATTTTTGAATTTTTTTAGTGACTATTGCATTGAATAAACATCAAAGCCTGCCAGTAGATGTGAATGTGTTAACCTTTCGATTTATTTCGAAGCGGACAAAGTGACTCGTGAAATTAAAGAGAGGTAACCAGAACGATGTGAGTTTTACCAAATTACAACGCAGCGGTACTAAATAGGAGTAGCTTGCTCAGAGCACATCTCGCATACCGTATTCACACACTGATGTCACAATACAACTCACATACGTTGGCAAGCTTTGCCATTTTTTAAATAAATAAATGCAAATCGATGTTATGTATATTACAGTACAGCGTTTTATACTGTGACCGTGTTCTGAACGTATCAGGTATGAAAAGAAGCTCGACACGGACTACGATGCCCCTAAAATATATTAACAGCGGACCACACTCATATACAAAGGTTTTAGTAACCATAAAATCCGCGTATCATATACGTATGATTCCTGTTGACTTATCTAAAATATATCCTTTGTATAGAGAAGTGTGAGACTATGCCCGTCACGTGCCATAGAAGGGGAGCCCAAGAGAAACATATCTTTCGGATTTACTCGAGCGCGACAGATAACATAATTTCTTGCTTGCTAAGTGTACCTTCACCATAAATAAGCCCTTTATATAAAAATTAGTATAGTAAAAAAAACGATCGTCAGAAATACTCAAGTGCGTCAGATTTAGGTAAGGATGGTAATCTGACGAGTTAAGCGTGAGCTCGTTACGCTCAGAAGAACATTGGTGCATCTAAAGTATATATGACACGCTCTGGTATTTACGTATGTCTTTTTTTAAATTCATTTTTAAACCTGTAGACTCCTTCCCCCTTCACTGAAATGGGAAACATTATATCATTTGTTTATAATTCACAGTCCAATCAGTTCATGACACTCGAGTAACACACACAAACACAGTAACGAGCACAGAGCGCATCGGCATCGGTAAAATATCCTCGCCGACAATTGGTGACGCTCCGTGCATGGCACGAGACGATGCTGATCGGTGACGGAACGGTCTAGTGGGCATTATTCAAACTTCTCGTGATACGTAGCACGGTCACGGTATGTGACGTAGTATGGATGGACCTTTATAGTTAAATTAAATGTATATGTATTTATATATAATAAGAAATATTCTAACACGCATTCTACCGCGTTCGACGTGCACGTGTTCGTTTATAGGGCGACAAAGTCATATCCACAATCATATTTTTATTTTGCTTTTAGATCATCGAAGCGCTACATTTCATGCACTACAGCATTAGGCAAATCCACCGCAACATTTGCCCGCAAATCATCATCGTTACTAAGCGGGGGACTTGGAAGCTCTTTGGACTCGAATTTGTCGGTAAGTCTATAATACATCAGTGCATGACTTTATTTGTTAGTAATGAAACAAGTGTGTTTAATTATGCTTTAGAAATCAGGTACCTGGAGGTGACTCGTATATATTTAAATGAAAGCGCTGTAGTTCTCGATCGACGGTTCTATATTTTATTGTTTTACTTTAACTCGCAAACCTTGCTTCACTTAATATGATCTGTAAAATGACGATTCAAAAGTGCTTGTAAAAGCCTACTTGAATAAAGTATATTTTGATTTTGTGATGTGCGAATAATGAAACCCGGTGACTACATTAAAAAATGGATTCGTATCTCTTACGCATACTAAGAGTATCTAATAAACGTGTTAATATTTTATTGTAATAATAGTATATAAATTTTATGTAAATTAAAATGTACTATATTCATGTAAGTAAGCTTTTAAAAGATCATTTGAGTGGTTATTTTACAGGATTATGTAAAGGATCTCGTCGTCGATCTCGACGAGAAGCGAAAAGAAAATCTGTATTCTTCTCTCCATCAATTAAATTAAGTAACTACGTATTTTTTTTCAGTTACGTAAGAATTATTTACATTAAGGCCTAATTTTTTTTACAAAAAATACGACCGCGTGGATTGTTGGCAAGGGTTCAGCATTTCCCGGTTGAATATGAATTCCGATGCTCTGGATAAAAAAATAATTAGATCTCCTTCTGATTCCGCTTCCACTGGTGACAACCAATGGAGGCAATAAGACGAGGTGTTATACTAACTAAAAACAATTGAATTTATATGCCCGTAACTTGTATGAGTATCAACAAATACTGACTCAAAGCTATTTCTACCTTATCATCGTTATAATCTTGTATTGAATAATGTACTTACTTACCTGTTTAAAAATAAATAAATTGAATAAGTAAATAAATAAATAAATTCGAAATAAATCGCGTTGTATTTAATTAATACGAAAGTTAAATAAGTCGATTACTTAATGCTTTCGAGTGGATCGTTTGTAAAGGTATTCGATTGTAAGTAGAAAACTCGAACATAACATGAATATATATTTATATAATGTACCGTGAAAACATTTGCGATTGTATATCGCAGACTCTTTGAAGTATACTTCAATTTGTTACGACGACCTACATGGATTAAAAAATAAATAATTTACAAAAGAGCCGATAATTATTTCAACTCCAACATAAGGTAAATAAATTAAAAGCTCGTTAAGGGATGTTATAGCTGAGCAAAGATTTGTTCTCTCATTAGAAGCATTTAGTTTTCAGTAATTAAAATTTTATACTTGTTATTATTAGATCTTTAATTATATTTTGTATTTGAATAATAATAATAACGTCGTCTTGACGGATAGCAGCCGTAACGACCTGTTTTATAATTTAGCCAATCGTCTGAACTACAATGGTCACAATGCAAAATTGTGTAAGAAAACACTTCTGCCCGCGTTATTATCTGAATCTTATAGTCTGATGGGAGAGCAAGGACACATCGGAGAGATTAGGCTCAAAACAATTGTCTCCATGTGCCTTCCAAGGGACAGGAACTACCGTGCACACTTGTGACTCAGCTCTACCAACTTCAAATTTCCAGCCTGCTACTGAGAATTCCTTAGAAATATGTAATTACTATAATTAGTAAGACGAAATTGAAATCGTCAAATAATTATATTTAACTTGTTATGTAACGCGATTTGCGTTACATAACCGTTGACACATTTACAAAGAGCTATTCGATCGATTAAAATATTTTCAGACTTTCATAATGCCCAACTTTATTTTGGACATTAAATCAATTAACAACTACAATACTACCTTGCACTTTGATGTTGTATTTAGTTCGAGAGAATTTTAGTTTAATTTTATATATAATTTATATCTAATGAGATACGTACATATATGTACGCTTGTTAGATACCAGGTACTGTACATTATTTTATTTTAAATATATTATTATTTCACTATAATGTATTCATATATTATGTTTATATCTGCCTTGTACACCCCTACCTCTTTCTATATCTGTTTCTTTCCTCTACCCTGAGGTTGCCTGGAAGAGATCGCTGTTTAGCGATAAGGCCGCCTCTTGTGCGTCTTTCTTAAATGTGATTCAACTTTATGTTTACTGGTGTACAATAAAGAGTATTTTGATTTGATTTTATTTACAATTAACAAGTTAATACATTAACAACCGAAGATTTTAATATTATTTTAGTTAACTAGAAATGTAATTAAAATAGGAACTCGTTAATAAATAATACTCAGCGAAAATCGATTATGTTATTAAAAACAAACATTCTGAACTAGCAATATTGTATACAATAATGAATAACTAAGTACATGATTCACTTCAAACTATACAAAATTGCAATGGAGTTTTAAGATAGAGGACAGTTTCGGAGTAGTTTGTCAATAAATAAAACGATAGTTACAAGGTTTCTGATATCGAAATCTGATACCGATATTATATAGGTGAATGTGAAAACTCTTCACAATATAAATATTGCAAAATACAAATATTGAAGTCAAAGAATGAACTTATAACTTGGAAAACAGAATCGAGGTCGAATCGCTTGTGTCTTACAAGATGTTTGTAGGGATAAAAAGAATCGTAATAAATATTGATGAACTATGATGGATCAACTGAGGGTTAACAGGTTCAATGTAAAGCTAACGCCAGTGTCGCAATGTAAATTCCAACGAGAAGAAACTCTTTACTTAATTACGCCTTCTCTGTAACGAAGTTGTAATTATGTATTTAACTAGGTATTTTTACTATACAGTATAAACAAGTATAGTTTGAACATTTTGTGCTCATTCGCGGCTTCAATGCGAATTATAATTTTGTTTTATTTATACAGGTTTACATAGAAAATTATTTCATATTAAATTTCAATGCTAAATATTATATCGTTAGGGATAACTAACACGTTGAAGGTAACTCTAGAACCATTATCAATTTTAATTACTTTGAAAATTGTTAAAATCAACATAATTTACATGCGACCTCATCGTTCTGAGTTTCGGCATAGTGCCGGACAATGTGCATTGATTGTAATCAGTTGTCATTTACTTTATCAGTACGAAGCTTAGCTTAACTATGTACGTTTGTTTGTATTTAGTTTATTTTGCTTTACATATCTAGCATGCGAAAGCGATCCTGTGGCGCAAGCTGAAATGACGGAGAGGGTACCGCTGGTTTTTTTAGTGCGTATTCCGGTGTACTAGGGCGCAATAGAGTCGTCCTGGGCACCGGCGTGTAAACTTCACGTGGGGGAAACGCGTAATGTGTTTTCACAGCGAGAAAAAAAGGGCAATATTGCCATAATAGCAATAACAAAAGATTTATTTATCAAAAATGCAATTCGTATTGTTTTTATTTCTGATTAAAATCTCCATAAAAGTTTAATAAAATTACTCTCAAACGATAATTTTATAGTGTTAATAAGTTAAACCGCACTCAGATCAATTTTACATCGTTAAAATTGGGAATATAAAATGCACATTGCCTGAGATTATCATATTACAAAACAAAATTTTTATATAACAATTTCATTAGGTAATTTGGTTTGAATGATTATGGTTATATATATCAATTTTAATACGAATATATTTTGGCACATAGTTCTCTAGTAACACAAGTTGAATAACCTTTCAATCTTTAAAGATAAATTAAGCGAGGACTCCTTTGTACACGCCATTAGAAGTCCTTCAATTTCAAAAACTCATTTAGGACGACCAAACTTAAAATTGTTCTTTCAAGTTCATCTTGTAAAAACGGAATCCCTGCTATTTATAAAGAATGTCTATGGAACCTATTGATTGATGAACAAAGTTTGAGGAGTAATGAAATTCTTTTAAACGTAAATGTATAATAATATGCTTTAAGCAGTATGCACTGTACTAATACTGACTCCTGTAGCCATCGCGATACTTGTCATCAACCGCTGTCCCTATAATTTTTACTTTATTTACTTGAATTTGTCAATCAATTGGGATTTACAATAACTCCTACATTATATGCAATATCGTTTTTTCAATAATGGCAACACAGTTGGCGACCCCTTTAAACAGGTGTCACAGATGAAAAATGCTAATTTCAAAATTTAAAATAGTGGAGCTGTTCGCAGGCACTGTTCCTAAAATATTTTATTTTAAAATTATCATTTATTATTTTTAACTTTGTGCAAGGGCCCTCGTCCGTGATAGCGCGTTTTCGGCTTTTCGGACATGAAAAGCGAACATACGAGTAGGTGTGGGATGAATGTGATGATGAATAAACTTGCAAATAATAACGATATCAAAATAGGATGCTAATCACGTGTGAATAGTCAGTGTTGTTTAGGTTTGATATACCTATTCATACAATTAGGTACTTTGATTTTGCCTTGCCTGACCAATGTCGATATAATATTACGCTTACTGTTTCTCTCAAATCATATTATTACTTTAAATATTTGTTTACGATTGATGAAATGCCAGTGTTAAGTAGCGTTGTAATTGACTAATTATTAAGGTGACTATATTATGTATATAAATATATATATTTCAATGGTAAACAATTTAATACCTTGACCTTACTATTTACGTATATTTTTATTAAATATATATACAGGATAATGTTACAATATTTATATAATACGATTTATCGATCCGACAAGAAATTACGACTACTGAATTTCTTACCGGTTCATCTTGGTAGAATCTACATTCCGAACAGGTGGCAGCTTTACGTTTCCAGTTACAGTAATATAGTTGCTTAAAAGGTCGATTCAAAATTTTTCTTAACACCTCCTTGAAATAAGTATATTTTGATTTAAATTTTTATATTAATATTATTGTATATTATGAATATAAGTTGAAATATTAACGCCAAAGGCATCGACTCATTGATTATCTTTTATCTATTATTACTAGCTAGTTAGCTAGGACGAGTGCGTCCGTAACACTGGAAATGTAAACTACTTATCTACTTTAGAAGCGTACGGTGAAATAGCTGATTCGGGTTGTTACAGACGGATTTACACAAATCCCTTTCACGAATGGAAAACGACAAAAGCTTCAGTTTAAAGTAATAATATAACTCCAAATATCTAATTTATTTCAAGTAGGTCAACGTCGTATATAGATCTTAGGATTGTAAATAGTCTTTTAGGATCCAATTAGAAACACCCGAATAAAAACTCTTGAGAAATATAATGATTTCATTTGTAATTATAATTAAAAAGTTAATATCGAAGTCTTAGGTAAGATTGCGTCAGACTTATTTGGATGTGTGCGAGTTTGTGAATGTGTTAAATGTTTTTATGTATGTATGTAAGATATATTGTGTATATGTGTATAGGTTGTATAGTAATGTTATGTACGAGTATTTTGATAACAATATTACAAAGATGTCAAATTTGATTGTTTGTATGTATGGGTTTATAAGTGGAACAAATTCTTGTGTGCTGTTGGGTAAGATTATATTTATAGCATATAATTTTCTTTGTTAATAAATCAAACGCAGCCGGTGCGGTCTCTAGTACTTTATAAAACCAAAAAGGTAATACATATCGAAAAATATACATCCCATGGTTGCAAACTTAATTCTAGTAATTAAATTCATTATTCATTGAAAACAAGAAATTGTGAGAATACTGTTATATTCTGATTTTGCGGAAGTATTGGTAATTTAATACAGGTACACGTACATATGTTTGTGTGGGTGCGTATGAGTGTACATGAGGCCAATGATGTAATAGTGAGTGGAAATGTTTATTACACAAACAAAAACCAATCATCATCGATATCAATTACATATCAACAATTTTTTTATCATTTAAAAATTATACTACGTCGATTGCAATTGTCTTTTTGAATGTGCTGTTTATATATCTATATATGTACATACATATATATATATATACATTGTAAATGGAATATTTTGTAATTGCACACAAATTTAATCGTCAATAGTAAGGAATATTAGAGTAGATACATTCATTATATTTAATTCCGATGAAAAATTTAATTCTTCACAAATGATAAAAACGCCGCTTAAAAAAATAATGCCTCATCACAATTTGACTACAACTTTGCTATCAGAAACTCTTTTATAGGTTAAACCTTGGATACTAATCCGGGACTTCTAGGTTCGTATAAGCTAAACTAAGCTTCAGATAAATTAACATACACTTTAAATTACGTATGATTTTTCTGATTGATTAACCTTTTTCTATCGTTAAAGTTGGATATATCTACCAAGCAACGAAACTGGGGTAACCATTTTGCTTGGTAGATATATATTAATTTGTCTAAAAAATAGTTTTATGAATACGTAGTTACATATAAATCGTGCATAATGCCTGTAAACTACTACAGTTGAACCGCTTTCATTGAACAAACCTTCAGGACTATACAAATTCAAGTTTCCTAATAATGTTTTCCTGCTTCTTTTACTGCAAGATCATTGGCGCTTGCTAGGATTTGATTTCACTAACTTCGGTAACTCACATAGACCATGTGAGCGTCATCTCCGCTGACACTGTATCACGACGTCAACTTGCACATAAAGGAAATTCTCTTTGTTCAAGTATCTCATATCAACGGCACATAATACGTGTATTTTTAATAAAAGACTCACTTACCGAGAAAAGCTCGGTAAGTGCATATCCAACTCGATTGTTGGATTACATTCGATATTGCTCGCAGTCTGTCAAATACACACGTAATTTTTCATTATCGTGAAACTCGACTTTGTTCTTACTGAATAAGTCTACGTAACGTGAATAAACACTTTTATTATATATATCTGATTGATATAAATTTAAAATTATATATATGAAAATTATATTTACCTATGTGTCCGGATCACGGTCACCCTGTTATCTTTTTTTTTTTATGGCATTGATTGGCGGACGAGCATATGGGCCACCTGATGGTAAGTGGTTACCACCGCCCATAGACAAAGGCGCTGTAAGAAATATTAACCATTCCTTACATCACCTATGCGCCACCAACCTTGGGAACTAAGATGTTATGTCCCTTGTGCCTGTGATTACACTGGCTCACTCAGCCTTCTAACCGGAACACAACAATACAGAGTACTGTTATTTGGCGGTAGAATATCTGATGAGTGGGTGGTACCTACCCAGACGGGCTTGCACAAAGCCCTACCACCAAGTGAAATTCGTTTCAGCCTTTGTGACCATCTCGAAAAATATAATACCATCAATTCAGCTCATTTAAAATAATTTTAGAGATCCGCTAATAGACAAATTACAGTTATGAACTCTTGACATTTCAAAATAGCTCGACCATATAAAATATCACACAATTACAGTATGTCGATAATATCATAGAGGAGGTTCATATGCAACACACATGAGCCCCGTGTCCGTCCCCTGTGAACCAATATCAGTACCTAACTATCAGATACTAATTCCAGAGCGCTTAATAACAGCAAAAACCGTTACCGTTAAATCCTACCAATAAATACATACTCGATAAATAGTTTATGTTAAACCTCGTTTATACATTATAAATTTATAATTGCACTTGCTATTCAACACGTGCCGCCTACTTGTTAAGTTCTTTACTCAACTCGAATACCTATGTATTTAACTCAGGCCCGTGCATAATATATAAACTTACTTGAAATAATAAAAGTTTAAAAAATTAAATAAAGTATCATTTCATTCTCGATGAGAGCCGAGATGGCCCAGTGGTTAGAACGCGTGCACCTTAACCGACGATTGCGCGTTCAAACCCAGACAGGCATCACTGATTTTTCATGTGCTTAATTAGTGTTTATAATTCATCTCGTGCTCGGCGGTAAAGGATAACATCGTGAGGAAACCTGCATGTGTCTAATTTCAACAAAATTCTACCTGAGAAGGAGGCCTTAGCCCAGCCGTTGGAAATTTAAAGGCTGTTAATGTTTGGCCTTGATCTCTATTGTCTTGTCTGACATTGTTACTCTGACAAATCGTTTACATATGAAATCATTGTAATATTGTAATAAAACAGTGCTTATACAGACTAAACAAGACCGTACTTACGAACTTATTAAATATTTAAAGACTTCAACAGTTCGTTTGTTAACATACGCTCAGAACTTAAACCTATATCTTATGCAATTTTTTTTAAAAAAAGTTATTGTACAGTTCGCATTTTACTATAACTTATTAATTCTGTATTAGGCAGTATATCTAATTAATTATAATTTAAAATTCATGACTGCGAAGAAGGACTGTGAGGAAGAAGAATGTTAGCAGCATTTTCCCATTGAATCGCAAATACTAAACCATAAAGTATAATAATTTTATACTAGTGGGTCTCCCGCGAATCTTCGCGTTTTTTCAAAATATTTTATTCAAAATAGGAAGTGCAAAACTTATGACAGGTTATGTTTTGATTTCATTTCATTGTAATCTGCAAGTCACTCATCTACATTTGGCGCCAAAATGATGAAAACTCTTTTAAATGAAATTTTTAATACATTAGTACAGTTAGAATGATTACGTTTTAATTTTTTTTTCTTATACAGCCGTAGTACCGCTCCCTAACCGGCCAGTAACTTTTTTCCGCTCTCTAAAATTAAATATTAACAATTTAGTAAATTGCAATCAAGAATCCGCTTTAATTTTCTGCACATCTACGGCTGGATCTCTTCAAAATGAGACCATACCGAGCGCAACCATCGTCCCATAATCACTGGGACAAAAATGGGCTTACGATTTTAATATATAAGATTACATTTGTCAAAGTGACAGGTACATAATGAAACTACATAATGTCGTCTGAGAATGTAACGAGGGTAAAAACCTGTTAATGTGCTTTAGGTAAAGTTTTATATACTTCGCGCGCGTAAAGCCGCGATTCAGCTAGTTTCAAATATGTTTGTGATGTTAACTTTGACAATAAAAACGAACAAATTGTACTTCTGCAAACGTGAAGGCACGTCAAATTAGGTATTGTATTGTGAAATTTTGTATAGTTTTTGTACCAGTTATTTCAACGGGTTGTATACACAAGTTGTTACTCGAATTAACATTGAAACTAAAAGTATAGCCTTTGATAGTATTTCAAAGTAAAGTCCATACAATAAATATCTAGTACATAATATAAACTCTGAACAAAAAATAAATAACGCTTCTTATATTTCTTCAACTTTAAATGGGAACAAACGGGAGTTATTTTACAAACAAAAAATCTGAATTTCCCAATTAGTTCATAAATGACGGAGATCTGAGGTAAAAAATATAAAATAAATAGAACTCAATTGATAACCTCCTTTCTTTTGAAGTGAATTAAAAACTAAATACTTTTAAGACATTTTTATATGTATATATTTTATTCCATATTTATTTAGTTCTTGTCGTTAATTATAAATTATTTTAATTAACATCAATTTCAATGTTTCACATATTTATTATATATATATATATATTATGTGTTCGTTGTGATATAATTATTTTAGTGGTAGTGAATATAAGGAGGTTACAATAACAAAATCCTATATAATTTGATTATAATTTATAATTTGTAGCAACGTGTATACGTATACGTATGCGTATACGTTAAAAACTTACCAAAAACACTTAACATAATTTATATCAATAATAATTATTGACATAGTTGTCAGTTCGTGTTAAATTAAACTGCTAGAAAAATTTATTTAAAGAGTATTATTCATTCAAAAACCATACCGTAGTATGAGTTTCGAGCTGAGAATAAAATTATGAAGCCGAATCTCAATGCACATATTTCACTCACCGAATTTCTAACCTTAACTAAAATATATTATAGTAACATTTGTATTTCAATTACGCATTGAAAATTGTACATATATTACATAACATACACAAAGATATGATATATGTTCAGTGGCGTAGCTAGGCTTAACATAAGACTGAAGATAGCAAGACTGAAATTTTTGGACAACTTTAATATGATCACAGTAAGAGTTTTATCTACATTCAGATCAAAATACAATCTCGTTAAAATGTAATATTTTTATATGATGTGCTGTTCATAGACTTTAAAAAAGTAAGTTTTGAAATGGAATTTAATTTTTAACTCAGGTTAAGCAGATGTCATGTATTTTAATTAAAATTAAATAGATTTTATTTTTTATATAATATAATGGGAACCAACCAATATAAGATAAAATGAATGAACAGAAACATAAAGATAGAACAATTTTTTTTTTATATTTTTATCGGTATTTAAAAAACTAAAAAGTAATTTAAGTTTTTATTACCGTATACACTTAAGATGGCCTAATATAGAAGATTAAATCAAACTCGTTCAAAATGTCAAAGAAGCTCTTTTAAAACTGGGTCTCCAAAAATCGAAGTTACTCCCAAAAACTCTAGCTGAAAGTTTACGATGCATAGATGAGGAGCGTTACACGAGTATTCGTAACTTTGAATAGAATTTAATATTGGCATATTTGGTCGCCGCAAAGAGCTCCCTAACCGCGCAAGCTTCATACTAAAAGTTCCAAAACACTCAACAAAATAGTAGCGTCGGCAGTTAATATCGTAAATTTAATCTTTAATCAGTTTCAGAACAGAACTATAATTTTGCGATGTTTTTAATGTCATTCTATTGACTGATTTCGGCCTCAGCGTCCATTGTCAAGATATACTAGCCATTTGCGCTGGCAATTTAATTTGTACAACTGTGTGTTTGTAAACACAAGTGTAAACTCTTATAATCACAATTAATCCTACCAGATGTTTTTCAAGGCACGGCGTTGTAAACACTAACAACTTCCAGAGCTTCTTGAGAAATCTAGAAGTAAAAACGCGTTTACAGCGTACATCCAAATAAAGTAGAAGTGTATTCTGTTGCTATATTAAATAAATAAAATAAAGTGTAGAAATATCGCATGCAACGGGATAGCAGCATTGTTAACTTACCATTGTACGCATACTACCGCTATCACCACAGCCACATACGCGGATAAGTAAGCAATTATACAATTGTTCTTATCAGTCCCTTTGTTGAGAAGCACCGGGCATTGGCCGCTTGTGAGGTGTTACGCGTTAGTTAGTTACGAATTTGCGCCTTTCCCCCATATGAGGTAGGGGATATGTGGGACTCGTTTGGGCTAACTGAACCGACCGAAATACCCACCATGAACCAGTGGTACCCACTCTGTCTTTTCGAGGGTCATCACCGTATCGCTTGAGCATACTACCGTGCCATCCCGAAGGATGGCTCGCCTGTGCTGGCTCGATGCTGAACGGGTGATTCCTAGAGGGGGGTACAGTGAACCCACTAGTCCAGACAACGCTAACGGCTGGGGGAGAAGGTATACAAAGCGCCGACGCCTCCTCAACGGACTTGTTCGGCGGAGTGGGTCAGCGGAGGCAATTTCCTCGAGATGACACACGTTTGGCAGGAGACTCCACATGCCCATGAATATTAAGCTCAATATCGCTTGCTTCGTCCTGACAGCAACTGCGGCAACCATCTGCTTTACTCAACTGTTGCGTCGTAAAGTGACGCTGTGTCTCGTTAGGATAATGATCCTTTTATTGAGGAACTTTTGGATTTTAATAAGTAAGAGATATTCAGTTGTAGTTTTATACGGTCCAAATTATTCGGTAGAATAATATTATTCGTTAGAATAATAGAAAGTTTACTTCTCAGAAAATAAAATACGTGGCGTAATACGAATAAAAATACAAATAAATTGAAAAGTATTAGCTTTTGTTTTTTTTTTGCAAATTATATTTTTTGGACAAATACACACATGCTCTCATCCACAGTGCTCGTTCACAAAAAATTTAACTTTGTTTTTTTTTTAAATTACTTATGGCTTTTGCGTGTATTTAATGTTAGTTTTACACTTCCATTAGAGAATGAGCTAATTATCCTTAACACAGCTTACATAAATAACCCACAAAGGATGATATATTTCACTCTTTGTAAAGTGTAAAACTCACGTGTAAATAATCTTACCTAAAAACAAAATATGCATAGTAGAAGAAAATTCGAAATCGTCCCGTGCCAGACAAGCCAACAAATAAAATACAACAATATTAACATTTCACATTGAGACTTTGAATAACATATGGAGGAAGGGGGAGGAAGGGAGTGACTCAGGATATAACTAGAAGTGACCAATGAAAGACAGAAACATACTGCGCCGAGTCAAAGTAAAAAAGGATATAAAAAACGATTGGTTATGCAGTTTTTATACAACTTTTAGTTGGAAAACAAGTTTGAAGCCCAGAAGTAGCAGTTCAAAGTTTAAAATTAAAAAGTTGAATAAAAAGAATATCGATATGTGGATACAGGGGGCTATTCAACCTTGTGCTGCTATACATCAGTAGATATAAATATCCTCCATAATTTAAGGGATTTGAGCTCTACATGTATTGACAGTAATAAAAATGTTACACATTTGAGCCACAAACAGATAATATGCTGTAATATAAAATTATGTTATCTTCAGTCTTTTCAAATTGCAAAACATTTATTAGAAATGTAAATATATTTTTTTATAATACATACATCTTACCTATTTCTTTTTGGGAAGGTTTCATGATGGGTTTCCAAAAAGCAGAAGGCTACCAAAAATGTGGAACTGAAAATTAAACTATCTAATCGCCAATTTTATCATGATAAGTATCAACTTACTAAAATGCTAAAAAATATTATGCTGTTAGTACGGTAACTATTTTATAATTTTTGGAACGAAGTTCGAACAACGATAATAATAATATTTTTCGAACGCGGCATGGTAGAGTGAACTGGTTAAATCGTTAAATCGTAAAAAAAAAACATTATGCGAACTCTAGGCGACCTTACGTTCTCTTTGTCTCTTTATTTCATTGAGGGTTCCATTCAAACTCATTTTTTTCTTTTCATTGTTTCTATCATTAAATAATACATAATATATAGCAAGAACAACTTTGTTCCAATCAGGTTCCCGCAACCTTTCTCGTATTTTATTTGTATATAATTACGGCCATTATGTAAGTATTTTTATGTTAATAAAGTACTGAATTCAGTGTTAAAAATTCAAACCTAAGTATGTAAAATAGCAGCGGTGCTTGCTAGTTAAGTGCGTGGTTTTACCCACTGTCGAAGCGTCAAGCATCGGCCATCTGTGGTATGGGAGCGACTATCTCTTTGATGACAATCGAATGAGATTTACGTGTGCCTATTGCTATCTAGATAGACACAATTTGAATACATTGGGATTTCCATCGAATACCAATATTCCTATGAATTAATTTATACTCAAATTGTTGATATTTCGATATTTCGAGAATATTGCATATTACATTCGATTTTCAAAAGCTGTATTAAGTGTGCTTGTGAAATAATTTGCTAATTGAAAACGACACCCTATAGTCTTTTTTACAGATTATTAGTGTAATTGGGATTTCGATGATTTAAATCTTCACCACCACGTCACCAAGTATAAAATAAACTATTTCAGAAAACATTTTTAAAACCATATTCAATATACTGTATGGATTAGATTTTAACGATTAATTTTTTGTGATTTTATTTATAGAGTATTGGCGAAAATAACATATTTGTTAGGCTTTATTTACCGGCAACTTTAGCGGTAAATAAAGATTTAGGGAAAATTATTTGACTCGATATTCGATCGCTTGTTTCGTCGGCCTTAATTTTTTTTAAATATACAATTTAAACCTATTGATTTTACATATAATCCGTATAATTATAGATATATATATATATATATATATATCCGTATTATTATTCATATTATTTTGTGAAAGGTATAGTTATGATTATAATTGTTTTTTAATGATTTACTTGATCCTGACTAGCTGCATACTTTTGCGAAATAAACTTAAAAAATAATTTTTGGTTTCTGTAGGAAATATAAATTATTTTAATAAAAATCTCGATTAACTTATTTTACACTTTTAGTGTCAGTTTTATTATTGGTTTGGTTTTTAAAGGCACCTGGGTATTATACACCATATATAATATATGTATAAGACTATAAAAATATGAAAAATCTCATTATTAATTGAAAATGTTTTTATTTATATAATTCCATATTTATTCATAAATTTGTATAAACATCATTTTCGAACACATCTGCCGAGTGTCCCGTGACGGTCTCCTTTTCCGGTCGGTCGATCTTTTGTTATTGTTCGAGTTATTAAATATCAAATAATATATTATTTTATTTTGTATTGTATATTATCATAACTTATTCCCTTTGCATTACTTTCTATTGTAAAAAACTATATACTTATACTTAGCCTTCATTCCTCGGTTTCGTTAGTCTAGTGATCATTTTTATCTTTCGCAGACCACTAGGTCCCGAATTAGAATTTAGTTTATATTAGTTTATCGTTAATTTAACTGAAATTGGCTCGTTGGATTAAAAATAATCAGCGGCTCTTATAATTTACATAAATATTTTGTATCTATGTAGATTTATTATAGGATAACTTTCCTTAAAATTATTCGCTGACACACTCAAACCTTTCGATATTAATAGTTTTATATTCTATAAATCCATTTACGATTTTGAAAAGCTAAGACGAGTTAGGTAAAGATGAGAGTTCGATTAGTCGATCGAGGACTGTGTCAATAAACATTAAGGAAGCTATAGAAATACGAAGCAATATTAAATTGTTTCGACCGAGACGTACTTGTTTATAAACATTCTAAATTTAATAAATTATCCTAATATATATTTTATTTATCAAATAGTTATTTATTATAAATATAATTACATCATTTGAGACGAATTTTTGAGTAGTCTTCGAGAGTTAATATGACTTCGAAAATCCTACGTTATACAATACCTATATGTTTTTCGAATGATGCTACAACAATATGATACCTTCGAGCTTCGATCAGGAGGTGTATAGACATTAGTAAACTGTATTACATTAAACTGACAACATTAATAAAATTTTCGAGTTTATGCTAATTGGGTCTATTTTCATAAGATCTACCTTTTGCAAATTCTAATGTCATTTCTCAATCATTTCTTATGTAAATCAGATGACATAGACGTGTAGTGATATATAAGAAACAGACTAAGAAAGCATTCATTGATATATGAATGAGTAATATCTCTGTTATAAATATAAAGTTACATTATATAACTGTTTCATAAACATTACATTTTATAAAGTTTACAAAGATTTATACAGATTAAATTTTTCTTTACAGAAACCGTCGTTGGACTTGATCCAACTGATATGATCGCCGTGCCACCATGGTCTATAAAAGTAGCCAAGATATGCCAACCAAACCTTGATTACTTAGGTGAGTTCAATATTTTCTACGATTTGTATAAAAATATATTTATGTCGACTTATTTATAGACGTTTAGTAATAAAAGTTGTATGGCGGAAAACTATTGACATGCCAATTTTCTCTCTCTATGATATCTGTAATTTGACATTCGAAATATGAAATCAAATCAATGCTTACAATATAGCTACTAGACTTTGTAAATCCAAACACTTTATAACGTCTATAAGTTAAGATAAAATACAAACAGCTCTTCATCAACAGCTCCAGAAGTGCAGATAAATGGACATTGTACCATACTATCCGATATGTTCTCCTTGGGGCTGATAATATGCGCTCTGTTCAACCAAGGCAAGTCGCTGCTTCAAGCTAACAACAACCCCATGCTTTACATGAGGCAGATTGAGTTTGTAAGTATCGATTTATTCTTAACATAAGGTAAGAGATACACCTACTCTAGACTATAAACATTCCAGGTTGACCCTATTAAATACCCACGTGTTTTATCACCAATTAAAATAATCGCCCATAAGATAACATTTTCAACGTATCTAGTTAACAGTAAACCTAGCCAACGTGAAAGTTCGTTGGGTAGGTAATGTTTACTCGTCAGTTGAACTACCGCCAAACAGCAATGTTTTGTATTATCCTGTTTGGTGGGTTACTGAGCCTGTATAAATGCAGGCACAAGGAGATCCCTTGTTCCCAATGTTGGTGGTGCAATGGTGGTATAATTTTTAATAACAGATGCAATAGGTGCTAGTGAGTACTTTTGACCATAATTACGTTTGCCTTTCTATATTAAATAATAACATAAATCTTATCGCAATTATGTCTCTAAATAACAATATTAGCTTATATCAGTCGAATTAAATATTTTTCATTTATTGTAATATTCAAAAATACATTAATATGTCTATACTTTACTAACTACTGGACCGAACCGTATAATATTATAATTTAATTAATAACGCTAAGAGACTTCTACACCGTACCCAGCCGTTATTAATGGAGTGGAATGGATTATAAATAACTAGCAACCGCTCGCGGCTTTGCTCGCGTTTTAAGGATTGATCGTAAGGTATATAAAATGTAGATTATATCCTGTCTTGGTATTCAAGCTTGCTTCATACAAAATTTCGTCAATTTTGGCTCGACCGTGAAAGAGCAACGGACAGACAGAGTTCCTCTCACATTTATAATATTCGTATATCAATTGTCATGGCGATTGGCTAGATTGGTTGGTAAAAATTGGTTGGTAATTTGGTGTCATTAATCGTATCTTAATCCGGTAAAATATTATTCCGATCCGAGTCGCTTAATTTATGCTTTTCAGTGAAGTTGAACTGCATTAGTTGCTTGTTATCAAAGTTAGAGCTTTTCAGAGATATATTAGTATTATGAACACTTGTATATACGACTATGTGAATTACATAACATATTAGAATTGATTTATCTTCATTCGTAACAATGTATAGTTATTATATCGAATAATGAGAATACTGCGTTAATGGAATTGCAGAAACCTTCAAACCAATTAGTTTCGTTTAAAATAAAACGTTCCGGTTCTGATAAATTACCAATTAACGAAATACGCTAGTTTTATCTTTATTTCATTAACTTATATTATTTTATAATAATTAAAAAAGTTGTTTTTGTTTAATTTGGGTTAAGAGACCAGCCACTGCGCAGGACAAATTATAGTGCACCAATGTGTATGCTAAAACAGGTGTACTCTATATCCATCCTAATCTCATAATGTTATGGGACGGCAATTTCAATACGAAAGAAATAATTTCGGGCCCCGGACTGTTTTAAGTGCTTTCAGATGCAGTGTACACTACACCCTTTCAACTTCTAGACTCCGAGCTAATGAGAATTTATTGATAAACAAACCCAACGACTTTCTATCAGCTCGACCTTGGGTTTGTACCTCAGTGCGTGCGGTTTTATTTCTAAACGTACCGATTGACATGCGGCTTTCATGCGTTATAAAACAGACTATGCATTAGCAAAATAAACAAAGTACCGTTTTCCTAACCAAATCTAGTAAATCAATAAAATATATAAAAAACGTTGTAGGATTTTTTGTAATGGCTCTTTATTTATAACACGAATAATTTATACACAAATAAACAATAATTTAACGAATTTTATATGACAGCTAGCAAGTGACGTTTATATTATTTGTATACAATGGTTTTCTTTTTTATCTTACACGCTTTGATCGCTTGCTTTATATACATATTTTATAACTATAAAAAAAGTATATATATTTTTCTAGTCAAGTAAATGGGTGGTTTTATCATACGGCAACTCTATGTGAGGTCCTAAAGGCCGCAAAATAAAGATTTTAAATTCGATATTAACCTATTTTCTTTTCAATATCCCCATAATCCTGGCTGGATTTAAATTGACTTGTTTGCTTGCTCGATCGACGTTGTTTGTTGAATAACGTATACTACGTAAACAAATATATTATTACAAAGCTAATATTAATTATAACGTTATATAGACACTTTAAATGACTTCCCAATTACAATGGTGCCGTATGTATCGATACCTCTAACGCTTTACTTCAATCCCGCGGCCTTTTAGACCGGTCTTTGTGTGGTATTCAAATTTTCTTTGACCTATTTCTGTATGTATTAGAATAAAGTATTTTTTAATACAGTAGCAGTTTCAATTATCAAAATAAGGATAATGGGAGCGACGTAAAAACGAAACGCTGAGACTAACCCGTCTATTCACTTTTCATTAGTTAATTCAATTTGAACTTCATAAGGCCAATACGCTTAGGACATTAATTAAACCTTTAGTACAACATTTTAAATTGCTATAAAGACATTCTGTAGCAGATTTAAATTGTCACTATTATTACTCTGGTTTTTTGATTTACGTTTTACCACAATTATAAATAATATTACTGAGAGAAAAATTCAATATCCATAAATGTAGCGAACCGAACCACGAAGCGTTTTGTTAATTAAAGGTATCTAAATTGAATGTGCCTGTCTCCTACAGGGGCATAATCTTATTAGAGAAACAACAGAAGTAAACACATCTACGTATATAAAGCAAGCGATCAAAGCGTATTATAAGATTAATCCAATTAATTTTACAGTGTTGAATGGCTTAAATTCTGTGTTCTGGTGTTAAAAGGGCCAAATTACATTTTTGACTGTATGGATAATAGATTTTGTCATTTGCCATATCATTTAAAAATATTAAATATAATTACGTTAAAACGGCATAAACTAAACATTGCCATTTTAATTATTTATTTTTATTACGCAATAAGGCATGATTTGTATAAAATCAATATAAGTTCACTGTTTCTATTCTCATTAGTACATTCTACACATTAGTACTACTTATTCTGAGCCGAGATGGCCCAGTGGTTAGAACGCGTGCATCTTAACCGATGATTTCGGGTTCAAACCCGGGCAAGCACCACTGAACGTCCATGTGCTTAATTTATGTTTATAATTCATCTCGTGCTCGGCGGTGAAGGAAAACATCGTGAGGAAACCTGCATGTGTCTAATTTCAACGAAATTAAAGGAGCAGCGTGGTGGAATATGCTCCACACGTTCTCCTCAAAGGGAGAGGAGGCCATAGCCTAGCAGTGGGAAATTTACAGGCTGCTAATGTTTCTATTCGAAATACTAAAAGTGATATCGGATCTTTTAGCACCAGGCCGCAGATTTAATCGCAAATGGTTACATATGGAATACATAGTTGCAACATCTAAAATAAGTCCTTGATTTTTGTGAAGTTATTTTAACATAAAATTTTATTAATAATAAAACTGTGTTGCTTTCGTTAAAAACGCAACGTATCTACGTATACTGTATTCTAACCATAACGGAAAAAAGCCAAATAAACAACATTTGAAAGCAAATTGCCGCGATGTAATTGGTGGAGAGGTTGATTAATCTATAATATTGACTATGGATTTGCAAAAAATTTGCAAAAATTTTTAACGTCGACGAAACTGTTATCGGAATTTTAGATATAAAATTGAAGTGGATACAAGTGGTTAAATGCAATACAAGTAGTTAAATGCAATAGTGTTGTATTATAAATAAAGATATATTCATCATAAACTCTTAGTAGTGCACAATATCGCTGTGTTATTAACAAATCGCATGAAATATGTAAATCTAAGGTTTGTTTATCTTTGTTCCCACTTTCATTGGAATAGGCTATATATTATAATGTACTCGACATTTCATCTTAGTTCTGACTAAGTATATCAAAGGTTAGCTGGAACAAAACCCTAATTGCTAAGAATTTTTGCACTTTAATTTACATGTGTACATTTAAATAATGTTCCACAATAAAAAATATATATAAAAATAGCACACGGCGTCGTGTCATCGAGCATTAATATATAAAAACCCTTATTTTAACCATTATTTTTTCGTTTCGTCAAAACAAATATTATGTAGTCAATAGATCAAGTTGTTCAGAACTCTATTTGCGTCTGTAGTAGTCGTTCTTTTCAAAGGATAACGATTGAAGACGCAACAAAGATTGTAATATAAAAACGGCTTTTCCAATAATCGTTCAATTGACTCTCTCCTTCTGACATCTGTATTTCATCATACATACATACATCTGACATACGTAAATAGAGGACAACAAAACATTTGTCGACTACAAGATTGATTAGTAAATAAGTTTAAAAAACCTAACTGATTTAATTATTTAATTTATCGTGCTGTTTAAATCCTTGTTTCAGAGCTACCATAATAATATTCTGCAAAATAGTGTTAATTTCTCTCAGTGCCACAAAAGAATTGGCTATTTAATTAAAAACCTTGAGATTACTTGTCAAATACAGTTGCGAACACAATAGCAGTAGAATTGAAAACAAATTTCACGGAGAGAAACGAAACAATTGCATTGTGTTGCATTGGAACCAGTTCATTTTTAAGCGTAGCCCGTAGTCAACAATTAACCTACCTATACGAGGAATATTAAATTAACACGAGTTCATGTATACGGTTTTATTTTACCTATGTGTTCCCTCTAATTGAGACGTATAATTTTCATTAAATCAATATTTATTTTATAAATGAAACAAGATGAAGATTGCGAGCTTATTAGAGGTTAAACGGTGGTCCTACTGATGGTCACTTAAGCCATTATATAGAGACGATGTAAAAATTAAACAATGCAGTATATTATCTATACAGGGGAAGAAACTAAAAACGTTAAATCTATATATAAATTACACTGGTTCACTCACCCTTTAATCCGGAACATAACACAAATTGATCTACACAGGTTGTCTTGCAAAAGCCATGTATTGATATGATTTGCTAATTTATCAAATGGTTTCGTTCTGTTATATGAGTATCTGTGAACAGTTGGACCAGCAAGTGAACGCCGTGCTGTCTCGTATACCGCCGGGTCTGCAAGAGGCCGTACAGCGTCTGCTCTCTCGGGACCCGCACCCGCGTCCCTCAACTCAACTGCTGCCGCTCATCAACTACTTTAAGTAATATCTATTACATCAATATTTTTTTATATATTTTTTTCATATCAAACCAGGAAAAATCGTGTTTTTCCTGATTTGGCTTTTGTGGAAATGTTTCATATATATATTTTATAGGTAGCCGAGATGGCCCAGGGGTTAGAATACGAGAATGTTAATAGAAGGTTGTAAGTTCAAACCCGGACAAGTCACTGATCTACTGATCTTTCAAGTGCTTAACTTGTTTTCTGTGTGTGTATGTCACTGTAAAATTGTAAATAACGTTATATTATAATCTATCTCGAGAAATTGTAAGTCGTTCAGTTAGGTTAGGTTAGTGCTTAAATAATTCAACTCAAATTACATCAATAGTTTATAATCTACCAAAAACTTGCGATAAATTGTAAGCACTACACACACGCACACATGTGACATTATTTTTTTATAATCGGCGTTAAACGAAAATAAACTTAGATGCACAACACAAACCGTTACTTTGCATAACTATATTTCCATATAATAATTGAGAATATACTTAATAATATTTGTTTGTTTTTTGATGAGGATTATTAGTGGTTGGATGAAATATAAACAAAAATATGCTTATACACACATGAACTTAGATGCCAAAGCGAGCCAGCTATTCAAGCGATGCAGTTCCTGGATGTCATCAGTATGAAAGACGACGCTCAAAAGATTCACTTCTACAAAGGACCCCTGATTGAGGCTCTGCCGTTCATACCGAAGGTAACCACTAGCTTCTACTACACAGCGTAACGCAGCGCGAATAATACCTTCAATGGGATTAAACTTTGATCTCCAGCGCAATTTTTAAGATTTAAGAAGCTGTAGTGTTTTGCTATATATATATATATATATATATATGATTAATCTTTATTTGTGTCTTAATACGTAAAAATATTTGTATTTGTTTCGGCTTATAATTTTATAAATTAACATATTATTATTGTATTTTATAAGATTTATGTTTTCAATAATTCTTTCTATTTATTTAATACAATGGTGGCGAAATGTTTAACTATTCTATTTAAATTTTTAATTACATAAAACTTCATATTTTTTTTTAGTTTTACTGTTTATGTTTATGAAGCAATTTATTTGATTTTGACAACGTTATCTCGGAATAATATCACGTTACGCACTTTAAGTCGACAAACGTAATTATAAATTCAATACTTGTATATAAAATTGTCTTATTTTTGTAAATTATATTTAAACTGGTTTTGTAATATAATAAATGATACTGGCATATACTTTAAAAATTATTATATTTATATATTTTTCATTAATTTATTAAAATAAAATCCTATTAAAGTCGAAAATAATATATTTGGATAGCAAAATATTGGAAATATTTATGATATAATAAGCCTTTCTATTCAGTTGCGAATGTTCGCGATTTTTTTTACCAAAAGCAGCTTGAAACCACCTTTACCAACATCAATGAGGTCAATGAGTCGCCATATGATTTAATAAAATTATTTGTTTGCTAAAACTATATTTTTTCTCACTAGCAACAATATCTTTAAATATTGATTATCTTAACTGTGCCTTTGTGTATAAAGTAAGAAATATTAAATTTACTTTATTCAAATAGTCTTATAAGTACTTAAGATCCGTAATATTACAATATTAAATTGAAATGAAACTCTCATGATCATCGTTTAGAAACGTAAATTATTTCGAGAAAAATCACCAATAAACTCAGCAGTTTTTCTCTCGAATAAACTTCATTAACAAATATATACGATTGAATTTACATGTGTAAAGTAAATAAATTCTAACTTTTTATGATCTTTTATATTCTTGTGTATCGTTCTCAAATAGGTAACATTTATTGATCATAGTATTTAATTTTTTAATAATGATCAAAATATCTGTGAATTTCACATAAAATTTATGTTTTCATAACTTGAAACTAAAAGCAAGTTATTGCAGTTTAAAATTACTGAGTTTGAACTTTTATTAAGTACTTTGCAAACTCTAGACGAAGTCAATTTCAAAATTTTCGCTCAATTTCAGAACATTTACAACGGTATAATTACAGTATACAAAATCTTACGATACACAAAAATATATATATCTTTATATATTTACTTGTTTCTTTTCGATTAAGTAAATAAAGTAACTACTGAGATTTACATTTAATTTAAAGTTTTTCTAAGTAAAGTTTATTCTGATTGTATATTTCGACAATAATCTATTTAACGTTATTATTTCCACAACTAACATCCTTAGTACTATATATTATATATATATATATTTTATTATTATTATTATAATTATTTGCTGCATCAAACACCGGATTATCGGCAGGGCTATTACAGTTACAGTATAGCAACTATTGCTATCAAACATTTGTTGCGGATCGATATTAAAACAAATCAAAAAAATATAAATCAGTATATTACGAATTTATCGACTGCAACATTTATTAATCCGCAACAAATATTTGATAGCAACAGTTGCTATGCTGTAACCGTCATAGCCTGCAGTTAATTTTAACAGCAAAACTTATCTTAAATGTTTTGGTAAAATATATCTTATTAATTACGTGCACATTATTAATTCGCAAAATAATGATAAACCCGTATGTTAATTATACCTCCTTGTCCGTTTGTGTAAACAGTTCAATAGAAAGTAGTTTAAGCGATTATTCATATTTTAGTGCAGACATTTTTATCACTGCAATATTAATAATGATAACTTTTGCATTGCCTTAACATAGAAATGTGGACTGTTTTTAAATATTCATGTACTTTACTTGGCGCTGAGCGATGGAGTTAAACGCATTTATTGTTGTGTACGACACGAGCAACAGGTTTCTAACGAAGCGTCTCTAACGGTGCGACCAGTGTTATGAATTATTAATTGCCTTTCAGAAGTTACGTTGGCAGCTTGTTTGGCCAGCTATGGAGGGCGAGGTCAAGTCTCCAGAGATTTTGGGCTCCGTTCTCGGTCCCATTATGTGGATGACGAATGAATGTACTCTGGAGGAGTTTGAGAGCTTTATCCTACCAGTTCTGAAGTAAGCCTCGAGTCCTGAAATCAGGGCTCATATATCATTTCACTTAAGCCTTATTCATTTTACCCAAGCCTTGTACAATTTATATGGATAGAATACTAATACAATATATATTCAAACATCGTATTATATTTGAATTCAGAAGCGTGGATTTCATGGACCTGATGGAATCATCGAACACTGAGCCCTGTGAAACGTTGCTAGAGAACTTGCACTATTTGATAAGTAAGTCTTCGCAGGAGGAAACTAACAACAAAATCATGCCCCTGCTTTACGCTGCTATGGACAACGATAACAGGCACATACAGGTCCGATTCTGCTTTACTAATAAATTAACTTTTGAATGAATTATAAGCAACAACTACAATGTTAACTTTTTTACAGACGGCGGCTTTAATTGCCGTACAGAATATAACAGGTTTTATCACTGATAGAGAATTACACAACATAATTCTAACCAAAGTGAAGACTCTGCTCGAACTGAACCAGAATGATGTCAAAGTTATAAACCTAGTACTCGGTTTCTTTGAGATGGTTCTTCTTCGACTACAAAGAAACCATGTATCGGAAGTCGTTATACCGACGCTTCTCGTCATGAGGCTGAATGATGCTGATGTCATTACTCGTGTTGTTAGTAAGTAGTCTTTGAAATAATACAATGATAATCCGAAAAAACTTTACAACTACAACAATAGGAAATATCAATTGATTCGACTCGTCTGATCGATTTGCCACTGATCGGTTTCATAATAATTATTGGCCGAATTGTTTTAGCGCGATATGCTAATCACTACAATCGTGTCTCGAATTAATCGCGGTTCACACAAACCGTTTAGTTCATTTTTACATTTCATTCAATAATAATATTCATCAATGAATTGTTGTGAAGTTCTTTTTTTGTTATTTTCGTTATATTGAGGTTATATTTTATCAAATCTAGCATAAGCGCTTAGGTGTTAATAAGGTTTAAATTTTAAGTAAATTTAAGTAAAAATTTGCGCAGCGGCGAATTTTGCATTGCGATATTTATTGCTGTGCAATGTTTCGGTATGTTTATTGTTATTTAAAAGTAATAAGTTGAGACTCTCGTTACAGAACTTTATAAGTCCATGATATTGGAAACAAGGTTCGATGTGAACACCAACGTTATGGCCACCAAGATGATACCTTCCTTGGCGCCTCAAACTGTGAACCCAACACTTGATTTGGAGCAATTTGGCTTTTTGATGGAGGTACGTTACTATTTAAATATTTTTAATTCGAACTATTTATTCTGGATATCTTCGATCATATGAGCACCTTGTATCACGAAGATGATTCTCTTTTTATTTGTTCTATCATTTCGTTTCTCTAGGCGGCGATACCGCGATATAAAAATAGTCTCATCAAAAGACCATATGTAATATTAAAAAAAATACAAAATTTATTACTAAGGGATAAAATTATATTATTATTTTAATTAAAAGTGTAAAATCAATTTTGTTAAAATTAATATATTCGAAAATTTTGAATAACTAACAAGTTGCTTTTGGAGTATCGTAAACCAATTTAAAGCAAATCTAATTAAAAAACAGAAGTAGTTCTTCCATTAATTATGATCGAATGAAAATGAGCATCTTTACTTTTTGTAATTGTTTTGTAAATTGCATGATATATTTTGGTCGAGTAAGCAGGTTTTTTTATAATAATTTAAAAATCGATGTGATAATTATTCAGTTTATATGCGTAAATATCGTGAACGACTTTTGAATTAACAGTTTAAAGCTCAGAAGCTGTGAAGAATCTATTCTGTCACATAATTTCTACGCCTCACCATTATATTTATGAAAATGCAATCAGTATGTCGTTGTTGGGAAGAAGACCGATAATAGTCTATTAGCATAAATTCAATTTATTGCTCTATATACCGGAGACTACGGTGAACCAGTCGCTTAGTTCCTCTATATTCTTAATAATACTTTGTTTTAAAAAGAAACTCAATATAAATATTAAATATTAAATAATATATACAAAGAAACTTAGTAAATATTAGCTATTATAAAACTATTGTAATTATCGTTTATTGTAATAATTAAATGCTCCTACATACTTCAAGATGGTATCTCCATACGCGCCATTTTTAGTAAAATTCAACATTATCATGATAATAGTGATGATGATAAAAAATTCAATTTATACATAATAAACATAAAAATGTTGCTTACAGATTATCTACGATATGCTTGAGAACATTGACAAGCAACAACGTAGCCAGTTGAAGGATACAAGTATTCCTGTGCCCACACCTGAACGTCGTATCTTCCGCCAACAAACGAGCACAGATATTATTAACCCTCCACCGTTTAGTATTCCCAACCTACGGGTGGAGAGACGGAAGACATCCAGTGCCGAGGAAATGGCTCGTAAAAACTTAGCCGCCGGTCCCTCGACCTCCAAGGCCACCAGTAGCGCCGCCGGTAGTGGTGTCGGTAGTGGTGTCGGTAGTGCACTCGGAAGTGTCGCCGGTAGTGTCGCAGGCAGCTTTAAGAGTAAGTGTCTGTGTGCATACAGATAGTAATAATCGTTATAAAGACATATTTTGACAAATCGTCAACATAATTTTTAAATAACTATATTTATAAAAAAAATATCCATAACTAATGTAATAATGGTAACTTTAAAGGTACGGGCATCGGCCAATGGTTCTTCGGTTCGAACAACTCTACAACCAACGATGGGAACTTCCTACGTGTTGCAAGCGTCTTTCCTAATCGGCGCTTATCAGATAACACTTTGATGACACCCAAGATTCGCATTGCTCCATCTTGTGCTTCATCTCCAGGAGGAACTCCAGGCGGCACCTCTGGATTACCAACTCGGCGCCATTCGAGCATTGGACCGCAAGAGCGTCGAGGATCTGCTGTAAACTTATCACCACCCACTGTAAGTCGCACGAATGCCACAAACGTTGTACATAATTGACTCCTTACATTTTCCACATCTTGTATTTAAATGACACGTCATTCAATGGGCAAAAGGAGTTATTAGGACAAAGCAGAGGGCTCAGCGCTAACAGCGTCATCAATGCTAATGGTCAAGTGACGCTATTGTTTTGGCAGGTCCGTCAGTACAGAGGACGTGGCGGCTCAGGCTCGAGCCTATCCGTGCCGTCCACCTCACATCACGTTGTAAGTGATGTCAATCACCCATACCTGCCTCGCAACGGTTTCCCGAATCCTCTATTAAATGTCGACTTGGAACGGCTTAAATTGATGTGGACTGTCCTCTTCTGCGATCGCGTCTTCTCCCCATATGGACTGGGAGAGATTGTGTCATTGCTCATCATCACCATCACACACGTCCATCTGCACGAACCTGGTTGGCGTATTTATCACACGTTGCGAACTCTTTCTGTCCAATCATTATATCTCTCATCGCATCATATCGCTAGTACTTCAATTCCTGCGAGAAAATTGAGATCATAACATCAAGAAATACTGAAGTGATGCATGCTCGTTATATTCTTTTGCAAACGAACTGCGATGCATGACGCCAATCACGTCACTGTTTCAACCCGAATCGCTGGAGAGTAGCTTCTCCCGCGCCTAATAATGCTATCGTGCTTCTTAACCTTCGAAAATCTGCAAGGACCCTCGTCGAATCTGTGTTTTAATGATAATAATTGGCAACATAATTGGCTATATAAATGTAAAAAGAATTAGATTTATTTGGAAAAAAAGAAGAAATATTTTCAAAATTCAAAATTTTGTATCCTATACTGACATTAAGTTAAAGTTATTTGAGAATGTAATTCAAAATCCTTAACGGATCTCAGCACAAAACACGCGGTCGACTGGAGCTCTCGGCTCATCAAGCGCTTAAATATCGTTTTATGTTTCTTTGGGTGTGAAATGATTCAAGGCAATCGTCATCTTTTCATTTACATCGTGGCTGAGAGCCGAATGATTACCGCTGTCTCATTTACTGTTGCTATTTGTTCTTCTACGCAGCTTGCACGGAGCATGATCGTGAGTATGATGTTCTCTTACATGTTTGTCGTTCAGTCGCGACTTCTATATTATCTTCAAATTGGTATGATATTTTTCGTCACCTAGATGTTGCCCAAACGTAACATTTCCGTGATATTTGATACAATTCAAGTGTACAAGATGGCAACATCTCCGTGCACAGAACTGTGTAGTGTAGTTTACTAAATCATTTATATGACGCACAAAAATGTATACTCGAAATGTTTCATACACTAAAATATATGTATGTATCTACAGTTTAAAGCATGTTTGGAAGTATATTTTAATAATAAGTTTTAGGTACAAACAGTCTGTAAACAGTAAGTTCCATTTCTACACTAAGCCAACCTTATGTTATATAACACGATACCTGCATTTTTTAGTATATTTTTTTTCAAAATAATGAGACGTGTACGTAATATATTATATAATAATTTATGCAATCAATATATTTTACGGAGTCTTGCATGAATTTTAATACATTACAATTGTCAAAACCAATGTAGTGGAAATTTCTTATTTCAAGAATTGGTCGTTTTAAAAATATTGTTCATTTGCATGAATTAAAACTAAATAATAAAGCTACTTATCAATTTTACATAATAGCAAATACAATTTCGAAAATAACAACAACGATACCCGTTTGTGACGGACAAATGCTACAATTTGCCTATAATGTAGGGTGGTTCGATGCCGAATACGTCATCAAGCGTTCCGTTCTTGCTGACATCATCAATGCAGTCGGTCAGGTCAAGGCGACCTTCCGCCTGCCTCAGCGGCTCGCAGGGCTCCGGGATTCTTCATCAGCTTAGCAGTGGCATGGTAAGGCATCTTCCGGTTGGCTCTCACGGCAATGTACCGCAGGTGCAACAGCCATGGGGTGCGTTACAGGGCGCAACGTCCGCAGGCTACAGCGCTTTACGGCACACGGCTTTGGCAGTCAGGAAATGCCCTTCTCTAAATATCACACTAAACCGTTAAACGGTTGCTGTGCTACTCACTCGTAATAACAAAACCCTCCTTACCTTTTATCCTTATTTGTTATACGAGTGGGATGATTTTGGCGCTGCTCTGAATTAATCGATACATCGCTCACAGCGTTCCAAAGCACTTTAAGAACCTTACCCTCCCGTAATGACCACCTAGCGCCCTTACCTTTGTGTATGTGTCTTACGAGCAGGAGGTGGGGTTCAAGAACCTGCTTCGAGTACCTCATTGCCGTATTCTTAGTAGGTACTTAATACGCTTTACGAACGTTTGGTACCTCATCCGCCTGTAAAGAATACCTTGTTCTCGTTTAGTAAAAGTTGCTGTTTCGTGTCCTGTAAAACAAGATATGCGAAGTTTAAAGCGCTTCCCGGTTTATTTAGTAGCTCACCTGTTCGTGTCAATCACCCGTTTGAAATTCCTTACTAGTGGGAAGGTATTGGGCGTTGAATCGATCAATTCGGTGCAGCACCTACAGCGCTTCCTTGACAATTCTGCCGCTCTGGCGATCCCCGTCCGATCCCTCCAAGTTTAGTAGTTCCATTATCAGTGTTGTTCAAGTATTGACTTTATATTTATTTGCTTTCAAATTTCCGATAATGATCTTAAAGGAGTATTTAATTTTCTTAATAAAGACTGATTCGCTTATTTATCTTAAGCTCAATTTTATTAAATGATTTCATTGTATTTCAAAAGTATGTTGCGATATGTCGATGCGGAAAGTAAGCTTTAATTGGTATAATGTGGACATATCACTTCTCCATTGAGCAAAAAAATGTGAATTAAAAATGTCCAATTATATTAAAAAATTAGAAATTTTAAAAATTGAAAATTAAATGAAATTATGTATTAAAAATGTAACCAACATTGCGTAGGGCATAATGTTGTTAGTGCTGCTGTGATATGCTATTGTTATATTTATTAGAATTATATTTGAATTTCTTCTTTTGTTTGTTGGTGTTATCAAGGTTTAAATATAAAATGACTCAACATTATTTGTTTTACCAGTTTGGTAAAGGAAGGATATCAAAATAAAATGTGCCAACACAATTTATAAGAGATACTAGTCACGGTGATTGTGCCTACACAAAAAAAAATGCATTAAAAAATGTAAATGAAAATTTAGTCTAATTTAAATAGCACATTTAAAATAATTAATGACTCTTGAAATTATTAAAATAATTCAATATTTTTAGTGTAATTATCAAACCACGAACGAATGCGGAATCTATTTATTGTCAAGCAAAATTAAAAACAACATCTATTTTAGATTAATATATACAATGGTTGTAACTAAATAGATTATAATTATCAAACTGGTTTATTATTACTTAATTTATGGAACAAATTGTCTACCGAAAGGTCATATTTAATAATTTTGCGAGGCTGAATACGAGTTAGTAAGTCTCAAATTATGTAAAGTAACTGAGAATCTTAATGAGTGCACAATCACCACATAGACTATTTTCTCTATAAAATATTACGAAATACCCATAACTGCGTAATTTATAAATTTACACGCAAATTTGTAACAAAAACAATTATATTTAGTGTTAAATATTTTTGCATAAAATGGCATGTTTAAGGTTCCTTCAAGATTATGTAATGTATAAGAGTGTTTTGCAAAATTTCTAATTCATAGTTTAAGTAACAATATACAAACTAAGTTTGTCTTAAAATTGTCACTTTGTAGGTACTAAATTATATCCAAACACTGAAATCGGTTTTTTTTTTTTTTTGACAATAATTTTCTTCATACTCATCCTGTGCTGTCGTTTAATTATAATTTGCTTATGGCTTAATGAGTGCGATGTGTAGTATTGAGGTATTTCGGACGATGTAACAAATCTTTTGGGACATTGCTTAGAGTAGACAGTGTTGATCCTCGGAGCTGGCGGGCGGGGGCCGCGCGACTGCTAACGTCCGCTATAACCTTCGCTTTATTAGCGTTACAGGACACGTGTTCTTGTTCAAAATTAAATACATACAACATAATATTAAACAGAGTTAATAAATATTTAAAGGAAATTATTTAAACATTAGGTACGTTTATATTCGAAATATCAGATCCTTAAAATGCACTAAGTTTCGATAATTTATGTGTAACGACAATTATATTTGATTATCTCTCGCTGCGTTCCATATAACTTACGTACAAGAACTCGAGTCTTGAAACATTGATAAAGTCGACGTCCGTTCGCAGGCGCGTAGGTTTTAATCAGTCTTTATTGTGGTTGCTTGCAGCACCAGCTGTTTTCCGGGCAAACGTAAAGAGAATTTGATTATGGTTAACGTTAACGGGAGCGGGTTGAGGTGCGGCGTGCGGCTCTACGTCCGCGCTTCGCTCCATCGCGCATCGCTCCCTGCACTCATACATTACTTTCCATCTCACGGAATCAACATTCGCAACTCACTCACCATTTTACACGCTTGAGAGGAAAATTCAATTATTCGATAATAATTTGAAAAAAAAATGCATGAATACATTCCAATCTTCAGTTTTTCAATTATATACAATTGTTTTGCTCATTTGCACCCTCTGACACGGTGGTGTCGCTTAATGCATTATTTCACACCATGATCGCGTACCTACAAGCTCTAAACAGATAAAATTTAAAAGGCATTCTTGTAATTCTATTGAATAAAAATCTTGAGGGAATCACAATAACATAACTTATAGATATATATTTATAATTCCCAAATAAAAATAAAATAAAAATATATATATTAAATATCGAGATCTATCGACGAGAAATTATACCCGTAATTTAAGAACAATTTAATTATAGAAACAGATACAAAAGTATTCTTATAAAGAAAATAAATCATATCGCCATAAAAATCTATTTCTCTGAAAGTATTTTTATAATGTGTATAAACTTAATATAATGAATTATAAAAAAATTACGCATTCTTTCCGTTCCAACAAAAACGTCAACTGGAGAGAAAATGCCATTAAATTGTTCGTATCACTGTGATCGATCATATTGGGTACATATCTCACTCGACAAAATCCTATTATTTTTTACATATCAGACTCGCAAACTGAAACATCTCTTAATTTATTTAATAAATTTATATACAATCGCAAGAGTGAAGAGAGGAAATGAAAACGTTTGCAGCCTCAAGTAATTACATTATTTCAAATGTAGATCGTTATGATATTTATCATTTTTATTGTTTTGTAATACAATACTAGAATCGAACGTCTCGGTATCATAGGTGAAAAAAATCATAATTTCGCATCGAATTGACTCGAGGGGAGCTGGATTTAAAATTTTAATACAATTTTAGCCACGTAACAGAATTATTAACTGAAAATAATTAGGGTTCTCCACTTTGTTGCCCCAGTGCCACCAGACTAAATCCAACGCCGGTTTTGTCATAAGCCCTTCCTACCGCATGGGTTAATATAACAAAACATTTTTGTCATAAAGGCAATTAAAATAGCAGGTAACTACTTTTATTTCAATTATGAATCACTGTGACAAAAATTGCAACGATTTAACGAATAAATCATATAATAAAAGTACTCCATGGCTCCCTAAACATCAAAAGATTGGAAATTAGATTTATTTTTCCTTCGAGTGCATATGTTTGCACGTTCTAGTTCCTAAGAATTTATTTTAAGAATATCTGTTACAAATAATAATAATTACGGCTGCACGGTTAAATTATACAAGAAATCCTAGAATTGTACAATTTATTATTACAATCGTGCCCACTTTTGTTCGTTTTTAGTTTTTTTGAGGCTCTTTGGAAACAGGAGTGGTTAGTTGTATGGTGGTATAGTATTATAGGTATCTATAAGAATGTCGAGAAAGTGAGAAATAGAGATAAATATGTATAGCTCGGTATGTAAGACTATCGTATAAATTATATTATATTGATATTGTGAACCTTTCAAAAGAAACTTATGCCTTCATTGTTACTAATCTGATAATATATAATCTATAAAAGAAATATAAAGAGATTATAATAAAATATAATATGTTATATTTGAAATATAAATTATAATTATTTATATTTATCGAGAGGAGGAAGTGGCTAGGTCTCGTTTCGAGTATCTATCTACGTACTAAGTAAAGTGATGTAGTTAAGGATTTTGAAGGATATAATTCTTGCGATTTTGCAATAAGCTATATTATGTGTATAATATTTCCGAATTTTTATATGAGTTATCGGGAAGTATTTTTGTTAGAATGAACGTAGTGCCTATAATATGAAATTATGTCGAAAGTATTTCGAAAGGCTACATACGACAAATATTGATGGGTAACATTTAATTTAAACTGTTATTTTTATTATCTTCAGAGGGTTGTGGTGTTTGCTCACTGTTAGGTATACATAACAAACTTATGTAATTGTGCCCTTTATGAACGTTCTCTCTTTAAAATATATTCTATTAACTATGAATAGTTACTAGTCTTTATGAAAGTGCTCTTTCTATAAGAAATCTTGACTGCTGTGTTTAGGCGAATATAAAATACGACAATACTTATGTATCCTTTCGCCTGCTCGCACAAAGCGACGGAGGTTTCTTGTTAAATCTTATAATAATAAAACGAACGAGTTTGAGCTTATCCGGAGGAAGTAAACGTACTGACTATCCATATACTTTAAATTTTTTTTAAGAGAAAATCTTTTTCTTTTATTTTGTACACTTTATTATATTCGTAGCTATTCTATACTAAAACTCTACCTGAAGCTTTAACTTTCACTTGCGATGGACAATACCTATACCCTTAGACTAACTCCGATGGTCTATAGATGACATTTCACGTTGTCACCCTTTTAAAATTACTATGATATATTAAGTATCGGGGATCTATTACACCATTTTCAATGTGATCGTACGGCTAACGTACTGGGACACCAGACAACAAATCGGCAACGTATTGTGAACAGTGGTGTAACCGGTCCAGCGGACTATGTTCCATACAATGCATACTTATTCAAAGTTAATCAATATATGTTTCAATTATTCTGCATGTTAATGTTATTGTGAAGTATATTAATCCACTTATTACATAGACGTTACAATTTATCTTATCAATATCAGTAGAATCAGAGTAAATATGTTATAATTAGGTATTGTACGATGGGTAACACGAGGACGTAGAGAAATTAAAGATATTTATTGATAATAATAACGCACGCGTGCTACCTATCGTACAAAAGTTCCTTCTTAAATAAAAAAGTATAACTTCAAGTAATCACTCTTCAAGTAGATTTGATGTTATTATAAGTATTGATCACATACAGGTCCTAGCACCGCAATATATGAAAAAAAAAAAAATGTTAATCAAATATTATATTCCTATAAATGATATTATAATCAAAAATATTATTGAATGTTTTAACTTAATAGATATATTTGGTTGTCACTTGTCATTCTATCTATGTATACGTAAAAGTAGAGAAACATTAAAAAACAATAAAATGTAAATGTGTTTTATTTCCTTCTCAATTCCCACTTACTCAATCTTTAACTCGAGTTTTGATTTTAATTAATGTAACTACTGCGATTTATGTAAAAATAGGTAAATCCAATAATATAATTGTATTAATGCATGGAGACAGCTTGTCTCTGAACAAAAATAATCTAATTAAGGATATAAAATTATTATGTGAAATTCATAATCAAAAGAAATGCAAATTTATAATTAGTACATTTCCATATTCACATACCTTGACAGATGCACAGAATTTACATATTTATGACTTAAATGTATGTTTATACAATTTGACCCGACATTGTAGCAATGATTTTATGTTATTTGACATTAATAAATTCATATATAGATTTAAGTTGACAGGAGGTACTATGTACCTCCCAATAAAATCCAGAAGACAAATTGGTAACCTAATTGCTTACAATATTAATAATTATTTTATGCCTAATGTTACCAAGGATCATATGCATAATAAAAATAACAATTTCATTTATATTAACACTGATAAAAGTAATTTAAACTGAATTTTAGGATAAAAGAGGTACCTAATAGTAATTTAACTTAGGATAAATTAAACGTAAGGATGTTGTGAGCCTTTCTATTGAGCAGACTATTGAAATAGCCTGTGCAGAGCTTGAGCATGTCATTGTTGTATGCGTATACAGAACTCCTAGCGGGTTATATGAAGCATTTGAGAAAATATTGGAAAGTGCATTATTGAAATTATCTGGATCAAGTAAATATATTTTTATTTGTGGTGACTTCAACATAAATTTATTAGAAAACTATAGCACAAGTATTAGATTCAGATCATTATTATATTCATATAACCTCATTAACTTATTCTTAGAGCCAACTAGAATCACTGAATCCACTGCAACATGTATTGACAACATATTTACCAACTGTGTACCTAATCATAAATGTATTATAAATATGTTAAGTTCTGATCATTGTGGACAGTTGGCTTCATTTAATTCGCAAATAAAAAATAATGCTAAGGATTTAAAACAGACATTTGTTCCAATCAATTTGTATCGAATTGAGAAGTTCAGAAGTAATATCATGGCAAAGCTCTCATATTTACAATTAAATGATAATTCTAATGAGCTTTATAACAATTTTTTTAAATTAATTAAAACAGAATTTAATGCCATATTTACTTCCAAGACAGTCTATTCTAGGAATTTTCTTAAATTTAATGATTGGGCGACTGTCGGAATTCACAAGAGTAGGCAGAGGTTGTATGAACTTTATAGTGAAAGATCATACAACCGGTCTTTTTCATTTATCAGTTATGTTAGTGCCTACTCTAAACTATTCAAACGTGTATGTCAAACAGCTAAATCATTGCATATAAAAAAAAAAATTATTGACGCACTTGATAAAATTAAAATGACATGGAAAATTATTAATTGTGAAACTGGAAGAGTCAAAAATAACATCTCCGACTTTGCTTTTCTATTGACAACAATTTATTTTCCTCAGATCGGGATGTTGCAACTGTTTTTGAAAAATTTTTTGCTGACAATCCGTTTTCGACTACTAACTCATTAAATGCTTCTCCTACCGTTGCTGAATCATTATTAAAAAACCATGTGGAAAAATGTAATATTAGCTTTAAATTTAATAAAAAATTGACTGCACACCTTGGGAATGAAATGATCGCCTCCAGGCTGTTTCAAATAACTAAAATATAATTATCATTGTACATGGAAAATGGTTAAAAAAAAAAATGTATATATCCCGCTGAGTTTCTTTCGCCGGTTCTTCTCAGGTCCGAGGTGCTAAATTCCGAACCGGTGGTAGATTTTTGACAATCAATAAGCAAGTGTAAACACTTCTATATTGAATAAAGATTTTTGACTTTGACTTTGACTTTGAGATGATGTGTACAGTTTAGAAGTTTTGCTTCGTAGTCTCATCCAGACCAACGACATTCGTTTCAAATCGACGCAACCTTAGAGCGTAAGTGTTTCTAATGCTAGTTAATATATTAAAAGCTCATATTAAAAATATAAAACGGGCAACTGCCATTCGGCCTTGCGCACTCGACTTCAGGGTTCCGTACCACTAGATACTTTTAATTTACTTCTAATAATGATTGTGTAACTTTGATAAAGTGCACATATTAGTAGTCCGAACAATATTACATAAGTAATTAGTTACAATCGAGCTGATCTAATGTATTATATATAGATGGAAGGTAGAACTTTTAAATTGTTACTAGATAACTCCTTAAGTTTGGAATCGCTTTGTTGGATTTGACGAGCCCGTATGCCGTATTATGCCCTGTACAAGAAAGCTTGATCTATTTGACAGATGTAAATATTTTCTGACCGACATAACTTTGCAATGGCGAACATATTATTTTCTTAATTTAATGATTTTCAAAATTGTAAAAATATTTTAAAAAATACATATAATACAAAAGTTCCTTAAGATTCAAGCGTTATCCGAAAATTTTAAGACTTTTTCGTTTATATATTATTATTTCAAAGTAAAATTTATATAGAAACACTGAAAATAATAGACGCTTGTACAATGTTACATCGGTCGGACGGTAGGGACGCGAATAACAAGCAGTAACTGCGACAAATATCGATTACAAAAATCCTTGTTAAAGATCATTGTTAAGTTATTGTTACGAACGGGGGTCCTTTTGGTGGGGTCCCTTTGGCTAGTGGTTGGGGTCTCTTTAGCTGGTATAACTCTTTTTGAAAAATAAGTTTAAAAAAAAATTGAATTCTAATTTGAATTACGCATTTCATCGTTCCATCGACTGTTATATATGTTATATTTTCTGTTTCTCATCACTAGCCCGTCTGTCAAAAAGATCAAGCTAACTTGAACAGGGTATTTACTGACAAATGTTTCTTTGTTTTTATTTAATACTATAAATCAAAATTTAAGTTAAATTAATACAACTATAGCAACAAGAGAAGTAGCTCAACTTGACTACAGTAAAAAAAATCTGTACAATTAGTTTTTATTAAGAAATCAATTCGAGCTGGTCCAATACGTCATAGAGCGTATGGATCTTAATAATTACTTAATTTGAGTTTGTAATTTAAAATTTTGTGCTTGACCATGACAAAAATATAGAGTAAGTCAAAGATCTGTTCAGCATCCTGCTTCCTGTGTAGAAGCGTGCTGGAATAAAGTCAAAACCATTGTCTAACAGTGGTATATTTACAGTAACAAAATTATAAATCGTATGTCTCTGTATTGCGGTTAGTAGTAAAGGGTATCTGGTTAAAGTAAACAAAAGTCACATTAACTATTTTTATTATTAATATGCTATTATAATTTGAAACAAATATAATCGAAGCCAGACAACATAAAATCCATGAGAAGTAACGCTGGTAATTTTATTGTATACAATGATCATGAAATTATTAAAATTTAAATAATTACATTGTTAGTAGGCAAATTATTTTCGAAACTTGATAAAAAAAAACATTAATACAATTAATGTATCAGACTATAATTATGTTCAACAATATTAACTTATATGCAACTAACAAAGGCATCCAACGTCATTTTAATAAAAAATTGATTCTAAATATTGAAGTAAACATTTATAATTAAAAAAAAAAAAAAAACTAGTAAAAACTGGAATTGAATCATAACATACATCCATTGAGCTCTGAATTATCTACGACATCCACTATTATCTATATAATAATAATTGATTATCTGTAATATAGTGGGTAAGTCCCAATTATGAATGAATAAAACATATAAACTTGAAATGCAAACATTATCGTGCGTTTCCATTTAATAGTTGGCAATTTTTGTGTTATTAACTCTGTAACTCTTCGGAATCGACAACAATTACATAACATCGTAACATTTATTGTTGACAACTCGAGTTCATTACAGAAATGTCATCAATACGATTATCGACACAAAATTTGGCAATTTTCCTTTTGTGGTCACGCAGCTTCAGAATACAAGGTGACGGACGAGTCGAATGAAGAAGGAAGATTCAAATGTGAAAGAAAATAATTTAGCTGATTGCATTAAAGTATTTGTCTGCTTTTCAAGCTTACACGATACTAAGTAATACATCTTATATCGTAAATAATTTATTGACGCATAGTTCATATCATTACAACCAGTACAGTTGTTAACAAAATGTCAAAACAACCTATAATTTAAAAACAAATCCCATCGAGATTTGATAACGTTCTCTTCGTCGTGTCAAGCGTTAAAACGGAATATACATAATGATCGCACTTGTCATTTTGGTTCACTTTTGACTTTGTTTAACTCTCATACTAATTGTAATGAAACGATACATACGTTTAAGTAAATATTGTTTAAAACATTGTATTCCGATAATCGTTTAGCCTAGTTATATACCTGGATACATAGACAATTAATTCCATTAAATATGTGGACACGTAGAGTTTAAAAATGGCCGTAGCCGTGACTGGGACTCACAATAGGATCATTGAAAAAATTGAATTAATATGCCGACTTAAGGTCGTCCAAACTAACATCTATTGAATATAATGATAACATTAATTAACATTTATTGATATAATGATGAGATATATTGTTTGCTACTTGAATAAACATTTTAAAAGGAAATACTTATGATTTAACATTTATTGTTAACATTATAGTGAAACTCTCCTTTAACTCCAGATATGCCGCATATTAACACGCGGAAGGAACAGACTGCGCGATGTTCATGAACACATTCGACGGATCTTCCTTAAGGACCGACAGATTGTGACAGTGCAGTTCTTTCCACGTATCATTTTGAATTTATATAATCATAGCTCTGTATTTAATTCATATAACATGCACCAAAACCATCAATAACATATACCTTTAAATGGTGACAACCCCCCTTTTAATCCTGCCTGTAGTACAATTTTGACATTGTACACACAGGCGAACCTTACAATCCATTAACATAGATATTATTAAATTACCAATCTAAACATCTATTAAACATGAATTATTATATAATAGAAGTTTATAGTGAAAACTATTGTAACTTACATTTAAGGAAACCAAAGGAATTTTGTTTAGGGATGCAAACACAGATTATAGGGCTGAAAAAAAGTTCCAAATTTATTTTAGTCAAGGATCAAAATCGCAACAATCAGTCAGATAGTTTAATATTTTTTCGCTACTTTTCCAAATTCAAAAGTATGTACATATGAATATGCCACCGTTGAATTCTAGAAAAGTAACCATTTCGACAGGGTTCCAATTTTTAATGCCGATTAGGTGGAAAAATTCGCATCACGATACCCTGTCCATCCGTTTTGAAATATATTTTAAAGAATTTAGAAATAAAACTAAATTTAGTATAGGTGGTACTACGGTATTTATCTTACATGAACCATTTAAACATTTATTTAATACTACACTCTACTCCAAAATGTAATATCAGTGTAAGATGGGGAGAATATTCTCTCAAAGTCATAATCCATGTAAAGGCGACAAGTATGGGTGTGTATTTAAACCTTTTAAATTGAAACCGATCGTTATTATTAGTGCATTTACTCCGAGCTGTTTTTGTCTGGCGACTTGCGCGTGCTCGTCCTGAAACAAAACAAAATGCATTCATTAGAACAGGACTCGGGCAGTAAGTTGGCCATCCCAGGGGCACAGGAGTTTTAATGACTATGACTATTTAAAACGCTAAAATGTTATATAAATTATAAATAAAAATATTATGTAAGTAAGATTGACGCAATATTTTTTTTAATTAATCATACTTTCAGGTTGGTACAAAATTATTTTTAACTGTTAATGCATTTTTATAAGCATAGGTTTCTTCACTAAAAGTTTAATTTAACCTGCATTTTTTCGATAAGCTCTTATACAACCTACGGATACGAAAATCCACATTATGACCGCGGGATCAGCGATACTATGACATTGTGTCTGTAATCACATTAGTTCTCTTCTTATTTTCTGAGTCTTAGCTAATTCTAAAGTATTATGGGTTGATAATTAAGCTCACCTATTCTGGTTGAGGAATCGCGCTGTAGCCACTAGCCTACGCGGCTCGTAGTCCTCGGAGGCAGCGGCTCGGGCTCGCGCGATGCACCTCACGTGTTCTCTGAATGCAACGCGTAGCTCCTCGCCCTGATCTTCATCCAGCTCAGATGACACTTCCGATACGCTTTCTGTCGTAATAGAGTCTAAATATTAAGTTATAGTTAGGTTATTAACGCACTCAACCCCGAGGCTTAATCGTATGTCCTTCGAGCCCTGGTAGATATCATGTGGCCAAAAAATTTGTTATGTCGTTCAGATCGATGCAGCGAATATGTCTCTGCGATTATGATCTGTGTTTAAACGACTCTAGTTGACCAACAGACAACTACCCGTGTGCAAGAGCAATTAAGTATGATCTGCGCGGCCGACCAGAAAACGGTAGAACAAACGAAATACCATAGCAAATAAAAATTGTTTATGGCTTAGAACAACGCGGACCTGATACACCTGACTTGATGTCATTTAGCTGCAGACGGTTTAAAAACCAGCAAGTCATTGATGTCGGGGCGACGCCGAAGACGGTGCGATGTTCATCTACAATGTGACAGCTTAGCATAGCTAACTACTACGAAGAAAATGATGTCGACATTATCTCTAGCCACCAGACTCTAAATCGAAAATCTTCATGAGCGTTCAAAGTTTAAAATTTGAATTTGCATACTATTCCTCCAATCTGTAAAAAATGTATTTGAAGATACGTCACGTTTCGATTGGTATACTGAAACATATAGAAGTATCTCAAATACTTACGTCATGGCGGCGTGATATTCGCTCCAATTCCTTTTTTAATAAGATCTTTAAATAAATAAAAACAAACAATTCGTGAGCACTGTCTACGTCTTTCTGTGAACGCGTCATGCAAAATGGACAAGATAAATTTAAATGATACTCGGCAATACTTCAACCTGCACCATACAGAATATTCATAAACCTAGAAAATAAATAAATTCCGTTACTTTGGCAGAAAATATATCGACATCCTGCGGACTCGCGAGCGAACTCCCAGGCGCATCAGCCATGATACTATGATAATGTCCGCCTGACCGAATTCGGCTACGGCCGGCAATCTCATCAGAGACTAGCCAACTATGTGGGAGTTGTCTTTGTGCACAGGTGTGTCAGCAGCACGAGTGCCCTTTTTTATTCCTTCACTCTCTTAATCCGATAGGTCGACATTGCGGCGCAATCGGAGAGAGGTCAGGACCAACGGCTTAATTGTCTTTCCGGGACCGGAAGTGCAAGTGTTACACTACCGATACATATACTATTGTATATTGTATTGGAAATATAGTAACAATCACGAACCATTTATGAAGGCATTGAGCGTAGTGGGCGGACGCGACTGCCGAACACAGCGACGCTTCTTTGGCGGCATACCCGAGAGATACGCGTCGCTGTACGGCTCAGCAGTGTCCCGCTGTCGCTGTAAGTCGCGTGTAAATGTGGGCACCCAGTCTTCGCCCCAATGTTGCGCTATCTGCGCAGGTGGTACCTACAACATTTTTGAAATAAAACCCGCACCACCTATATGCTTTCACAAAGAATACGGGACAACATCGAAACGATAAGTGTTGTATGTTGTTTTGTATCTATTTTTCAAAAATAATTTACTGTCATGGACAACTGTTGACATTTAAAGTGGAAGATATATAATAAAAAAAAAAAAAACATTTTGAGTCCACGAAATAGAACCAACACAAAACACTATCATTCTAAAACTAAATTACTTCTAACTTTGAAATTATATACGTATATCAACGCGAAAGTTGTGTGCATCGAAATATATTTATAACAACAATGTAATAGAAAAAAATCCAATGATTAAATTAATTTTACCTCTTTTTATTATTACAATAATAAATGGCCAATGTTACAGAGTTACCGCATTATATAATTAGCAGAAATAACATTTTTACATAAATTTATCTATTATTAGATATTGACATGTTAACAATTAAATTAAGTACGACTTAATAATAAACAATAGATACGTTAATTACACAATTAACATTTTGTTGTCATATACAAAATAATAGCGAAACACATACAGATACAAAAAATACACCTAACGACTGACTATTAACAGTGAATCACAATGTTAATTTTCACTATTAATAGTAGTTCGTTAGTTAACAATAATAATTCAATAACATGTTAGCAGTTGGCGCTTTAAAAGAGGAAAAACTAATTCCTTGATTTTAATAATATTTATTGCATTGCTAGGTCTTTCGTTCAACGTATATAAATATTATAAATATATGTATATACGCTAAGACCCTTGATTCTGATGCACACTGATGTTTAACATCAAGTTTCAATAAATACGCATATAATACACCAATAAAACATTTATTATCTCTTGTTACCTTACTAATTCCATTCGCAAGCCGAGCAACTTATAAACATATTTCAAAATAAATTATTAATGCAGGGTAAATTTGATCGCATATTTTAATTGTTGCGATTTAAATAATGATGAAGTTTACTTAAATTATATTACATTAGTTTTCGTGATCTTTTTTTCAGTGTCTCTATAATTCATGATAAATCAGTGTCTGGTCGATGTTTATAGCATTGTGGAGGATTCAACTATCGTGACATCTACTATACTTACGAATCTTATATTGCCAGACGAATCTGACGACGTTGTGGAGCCCGATCTGTTGCCGCGGATGAATCTGAGAACAAAATAATCAATATTATTTCACTTACTTTTTATAAGTTCTTGTTAAAACATCGTATATATTTTTAATAAATCAATTTTATAGATTCGATTCAGTATTCATTTTATATAATTCGTTTATTCTTACCTGCCACGGCCCACGTTATTCGAGGCAGATGTGTTGTCATTTGTAACGTGGGTGATATTTGTTACTGGAATACCGAAATTTGCCGAAACTTCGGGTATCGTTGAAACTTCGGATAATGCCGAAACTTCCGGTATTGTCGAGACTTCGGATAGTGCCGAAACTTCGGGTATTGCTGAAACCTCTGGAACATTCTGGTCAATCGGAGCAGACGGAGCGGTTGGAGCAGCTGAAGCAGTTGGATGCGTTGGAGTAGCTGGAGCAGAAGGAGATGTAGGAGATAGCGAAGCCGATGGACTGTCCATGGCCGAATAGGAAGCAGGAGCTGACGAGGTAGCAGCAGGGGCTGAGGAGGAAGTAGGAACCGAAGAAGACGGTGATCCTGATGCGGAACCTGCATCTGATCGCTCTGCCGGGTCACGTGTGCGTAACATCCTGATGGCGTAGTTCCCTGGACACTTGAATTGATGTCGTGGCACAGCTCCGGGGCGATGCGCATTATGTGAGAATGCATCACAGGGGAGTGCATCGCGTTGGTTAGCCAACATATCCTCCTCTGTTGGGAATGAGTCCTCCGAGTCACTAGACTGTTGAATAATTTTTTTATTTTAAAATAACCGACATTTCTTTCATATTAATAGAACATCTCATTTAAATTATTAAATCAGATTTTCTTATAAAAATCCAATGAAATAGAAAAACAAAATATTGTTCCAATTTAAATATAAACTTACTGGAGGACAAATTCTGATCGGTTTGCGGCGTATGAACTGAGCATAGTGTGTTTTATGAGACTCTATGCGATAGATTGCCGCATTTAAGTTCTCCATAGCGATGCTGAACAGGAGATCGCGAGCCGGTTCATCAAGGTTCTGCAGCAGATCAGCCTGTACACAAACGTCATTTTATTACCATCACCATAACTCGTTAAGTATTCTATTGATCCATGAAGAAAAATCCAGAATCTGCCTCATATGAGAATCCTTGCGAAAAAAATTGTGACTCACAAAGTAATATACACCTTATTATAATCCTGTTAAGTTATATTATTATACTTATATCCAATTCACGAAACGTTTTAATATTTAAGTTTTACAGATCAGTTGATTCTGGTTTATTTAATAATATTGTTCCTTTTATATCCCCATATTGACCTTTCATTTATTTAAATACAATAGAAATATGGAATTACTAGTTTCAATTTAGTGAAAACTGTGTATTTCTCTATGATTTGTTTAAAAAGTAACTGTTGATCCTTACCAAGAAACTGCGGTATATAGTGCGGAGTCCTTCCACACCCTCCAAGCAAAAGTAAGAGATTACACCGCACAGTTCGTAGAACATGCGCGGTATTACAATGCGGAACCGTCGAGAAAACGAATCGTTGCTCTCCATGTCCAAGACGGTCATGGCTTCATTCAGGAAGCGTATCAACACCGCCTTCATTGACTCAACAATGTCAACGTTTTGACGTATCGGTGTGATCGCGGCCTGAAATTAAACGACGATATAAATAGATAGTTTCTAGTAAAAATTAAGAACTTCTGTTACAAATTATGGTTTTTTTATTTAAAGATGTGATGTAAAGATTTGATTAAAGAAGATTTGATTAAATAAATTATATTACAACCAGTTATCTGAAATTGCGAAATGAGGGTAGTTTATAAAATGTACTCACAATGCGCTCGATAAATCTAGAATGACGTTCGAAAATCAAATCGGCCAGCTGCTCCTGGGTACCAACTTCGTATTCTCCTTGCATCAGATTGCGCATGTACACCTGCAGGCGCTCACGGAGAGGCAACAATTCTTCAGGCACAAGAGAGCGTCCTCTCGAGAACGATGTGGCCTCACGCTACACAACAAGACTCAAAACTGTATAATGATGTATGATATTTGTGTAATGTCACAAATGAAAATAGAAGTATAAAATACCATAACCTACTCACGGGCGCAAGAGGGGCAGTATCTTAAATAAAATGTGGAAGATAGGACTCTGTTCCTAAATTCCAACTCATTAAAGAAAATCAAAAATTTTGTATTGTGCTCAATATTAGATAGTTCATCATCAATCCACGATGACACTCCCCACTCTTTGTCTCCATTGCTACAGAGCAAGCGTGCAATGTAAGCTGCTAACAAGAGTTCCATTGCCACACTCCAAGTATATGTATGGGAACAAGCACACGAAATGAAATGATAGAATAGATTCATAACTATAGAAGTATGCTCAACGACATATTATTCATATACATTCGTTATTTATTCAATGCGTAATATTCTATATTACCCTCTCGATATAGAAAAATTAAAATTATTAAGGCACACATTTTAGCACGTGTATTCCTGAGTATCTTGGATGTAATGTAGTAATGATAATAAAAACACGATTTTATAATATAAGATAGTTATTAGTTAGTACAAGTTGAGCTTCCAGCACTCAGCGGTTTCCCATCGCAAATAAATAGTGGGGCGCGTCTCCGTGTATTGAACTGACTATGGCTTACACTTAGGAGTTAGTAAGAATAATTTCGGTGAAAAATCACACCGAATGAATCGATCCAACTAGAAGCGTGAACTTTATAATTTCTTAATGAATCACCACTTACTTTATAATTTCTAAAAATAGTTTATTATATTACAGATTTTTTTTTTCTTCACTAAAATGCGAAACAGATGCGTGTTCCTGCTGCGCCGTGTACGAGCCCGCCCGATAAATTATCTGAGCTGTATTTATTGGAAACAGACTTGCTGCTTGTATACCTGTGCAGCTATTCATCTCGATGGCGCTGGTAGCGGGGATTGGCATACGAACTGTACCACTACCGATGATACCAATACTCATACAGTTATTAAGAAATACATATAAGATTTTATTTTATTTAAATAATAGTTATTATTGTTTTTATTATTATTGCTTTGGAAATTCTTTTGAGTACGTTCTTTATATGCAACAATTTTACGAAATCAAAAAAGTATTTATACGTTTTTCTTTTCTGATGATATATTTTCATATACATATTTGAAATTGTATGCCATTTACTTGGCTAATTTAAATTGGGTCTAACGCCTTAAAACTTGTTCCATGATTAACGATGGGATTAGCTGAATATTTAGCTAATATTAAAATGATAAAACATACCAGAGTCACCACAGCAGCAATCAGCAGAGATTCCTCATTATTAGTGTATCTGTCGAATCTCTCAAACAGAGTTTCCACGCTATTCTATAAGAATTTAAATATCCATCAGAAAATACATTTTACAGAAATACTCGTATTATTGTTATAATTTTTACACTTACCTGTACGCGTGTAAGACTGCTGTCTCTTAGTAGCAGCCCTCCATTCTGTGAGGCCTGATCACTGTGAAAAGTAAATTTAAAAGCAATTAAAAACAAATACTTGTGATAAGAAAATACGTACAAAAGAACTGCTCAGTCATAATTTATTTCTGATAAATTTATATACAAAATTCAATATTTATATACAAACCTCATACTTTATCAATTTTTTTACTTTATAGTCTGTGGCTTATTTTATTTATATGATGTAAATATCTAGATAACGCTAAGTTGAGAACACAAAAAATACAACACATGTACATAACATATGTACTGTTTAATAATAATTGATCATATTCATAGAAGTAATGTAAAATTATCAAATTATTAGATAGAACTTACTCGGTCACGAACTAATTATGGAATGAAAAAATTAACAATCGGAGGCGTATAGTTCCACAGTAACTTGTCAAATGGTATATAATAATACCTTTGTTTTTTTTATATGTCTAGATAGATTCTCATAGTTTAGAACGCATCGAAAATATGAGTGGCCACTAACTACACAAACACTAGTAAATAACACGAGAATAGCTACCACGCAAGCGAAAAGTTGGCTAAAATGTTTTAATTCTTTTGTTTTTGAAGTATATACTATAATCCTGCCTGGGTCTGAAATCATATCATACAAAAACGAAGGCCTACCTCAACCTTGATATTGACCTCATCCTAAAAATACTATATTGCAAGGTGTACCAATTTATGTGAAAAAAGCTTCATTAATGGCTTAATATTACCATTTATTAATTAGCTAGAAAAGGGCAGTAATATTATACCGGCGTCTGTGTAGCTGACGCCTGGCGTGATGGCTGTCGCATGGCAGGAATCTATCGTAGGCCAGAGTGTGAATCGAAAGTGTTGGAACTCGTGGTCGAGCACCTTGTTGTTGATGTTGCTGTTGTAACTGCAGTTGTCTGCGAAATATTGCTGTAAACAGAACAAAACACGTCAGACATGCGCCCATAACATTCCACGTAAGAAAAACTAAAACAAAACTTAAAAGATTTTTTATGTAATAGGCCGACCATGGACCACCTGATGTTAAGTGGTTACCACCGCCCTTAGACATTGACGCTATTAATTATTTTAATATTTAAAACAAAACATTAAACATCCCTTACTTCGCCAATGCGCCACCAACGTTGGGAACTAAGATGTTATGTCCCTTGTGCCTGTAGTTACACGGTCTCACCTACTCCTTCAAACCGGAACACAACAATACCAAGTATTGCTGCTTTAGTTTAAAACAAAATAACGTGTCTATTGAAATAAACGAGCCAAATACGTACACCGTCTGGACCGATTGTTCTGTTCCATATTCGCGTTTTCCTCAGCGTCGTTTTCTTGGTATTGCTCCATGGGCTCAAAAGGACTTTGTGGCTCCGATTGATCGTCATGCCTTTGCAACTGACCTTGAGTATGTCCCTGACTTGGTTCCGGGTAATCCTCTTCTTCGATATGTGGGCTATGGTCTCTGACCTGGGCTGGAGTCTGACTTTGACCCGAAGAATGACTACGACTGTCGCCCTGATTTTGAGCCTGGTTCTGAGTCTGGGCTCGGCTTTGAGCCTGACTTTGGGACTGGTTCTGGGCCTGAGTCTGTGTCTGCCTCTGGGTCTGTCTCTGGACCTCCATCTCGTCCTCCCTCTGTGCCTCCATCTGGGCCTCATGTAGGGCCTGTGTAACGGCCCGGTATTGAGCTTGATTTAGGGCCTGGTTTAAGGCCTGGTACTGATTCATATTTCTGGTTTCCTCCAGGGTCGGATAGGCATTAGGTAAATGATAAAACCCTTCTACACCGGGGGGTAAGCCATGACGCAGAACAGATGACACGATATTATGCACAAGATCACCATGCGCTAGATCATTCCACGGCATCTGAGCGAAAAACACTGCCAAAAATTTAAGCCGCATTAGTATTCAAGTTGCAAACTCGTTTTCTCCGAGTGAAATATCAAATTGTTGAATTAAGTGAAAGTTGAATAGGAAATAAGAAATAGTGTTCATTATTTATAAGCTGGTTACAACTTTTACATTATAATAGGAAAAACTGTATCAAAAATTGCGATCCAAACCTTGTGATCCAAACTGGGGCTGAGGTGCAGGTCCGCCTTCAGGCGGCTGTGGAGCTCCAGCTGGTGGCGCGTTATTATTTTGTCCTTGACCCCCCATTGCTTGAGGAATTTCCTCCATACTCATCACAACTTCTACGCCTCCAAGACTTCCGCCTTGACCCAATCCCCTGAAGAGATTCTCAAAATCTACAAAATGCAGAAATGGAATATAATGGTGATGTGTTCGACCTCGGCAGCCATTTTCAGCGGAGACTAGCTAACCGGAGGAAGCAGGAGATATTATAATACACAAGTGTGTTCGTATACAGATCTCTACTACACCTTCTCTAGTTCCTCACTCCTCACCCGAAAATCCGTAATTTTATTAATTAATTATTAATAATTTTAATGTTAATTAATTCGAAACCAAGACAGGCAAGCAATTATTTCGGTATTATGTTAAACAAATAAGATTAAAAATTCAAATATTATATAACATATATTATAATTATTAACAATACAATACATGCAAAATAATTTTATGACTACAACGAATTATTATTATTAAAAAATCGTATAAATACGATGCCATTTAACGGAAACATTTGTTTTGTTATGAAACAGGTTAAGTATAATAAAATATTATAAAGTCAATTTAAATTTTAACTTTAAATAGAATTTGAAAACATGATATGTAAGGCCAAACTGAAATCAGATGAAAAGACCCCGACATGGATTAGGCGACATCAAATTCATGTCATTCAATTAGTAGCATTGGGCGGAGGCCAATCAAGCCTGAAAACCGATAACTAAGTTCTTACCAATCATTACTTGTCGACGGTTGGCTTGTCCATCTTGACCGTTACTGTTCTGATTCTGGCCTTCGCCCTGCCCCTGACCTGAACCCTGCCCTTGAGCCTGACCCTGGCCTGCAGCCTGGCCTTGTCGCTGAGGCTGACTTTGACCTTGAGACTGACTAACACTATGTCCCTGGGTCTGGCCCTGAGTTTGATTTTGGCTTTGATTATTTTCACCCGTACTAGCGGCCTGGTTTGCACCGTTAATTGTATTTTCGAGATTGATCGGTATGGGTACACTGGTCTCTATTTCAACTTGATAGGTAACGGGGTCTGGTTGTATATTTATATTGACAGTTGGCTGTGTGGTATTCCTACCGGGTTGGGAGTTGTTGATTAGCACTGGCTGAGCATCGGCAGGCATTTGGTTGGACCCATTAACGGGGCCAGACGAATTAAGAGGACGCCGTGTAGTCGATGATTGTACGACATTAATATGCGCCTGTGGACAATTACAGTGATTTATTCCAAGTAACCTTAACTACTTTTGGTATTTTTAACAAACTGCTTCTTTCTACACAGAATTTATTATACCGTATTAAATAACCATACCTGCACGGGTAGTGTGTGCCGCAAAAGCGCTTCAGAAGTGAGCCGTGAGTTTCCATTGTTCAATAGCAGACTGACGTCGCTCACTGCGTGGAATGCGTGCGAGAAGCTATGGTACAACTCGGAACATATTTCAGCTGTGCGCTGTCTACGCTGCAGGTTTTCTTCAGAGAGAGCGGGCTAAATACGCAAAAATAATAATAATCGAATTATTAATAGTAACGTATTGATAAATGTAAGTTCTATTGATATTTTTACCGAATAATAATATCTATATTATTATTATTATATACATACATACATATATTTGAAATTAAGAGTGCGAGAATCAAAATAATGCACCTTCATTAGGACCGCTAAGAAACTATTGCTACTATACCGTAAGTCTGCCGATCACTGGCTCTTAGAATATTAATTTTGTCTTATTTTCAAGCTCAAATGACAATTATTTAAGAAATCAAATAAATCGAGGCTTTCACTTATTTAGGTTTAAGTATAAAAATTGTGAAAATTTTAAGTCTCCGCTGCCAACCTCGACGTCTAGGACTGGCAACAACAGCATGATAAAAGTGTACGACTGCCTTAGGTTCGAGAATAAAATTAAATAAAAACTCAAAATAAATATGTTTGAAAAATATAAACTTTTTCAACATATCGGAACAGTAACAATAAGATGTTAAGGGTTAATAAGATGTAAGGCAGAACGCATCTGCGAGCCGAGACTTTGTTTAACGCAGACTCAATTTCAGACATAAGTTTGTTTCGGTTTTCTTCGACGTTTTCCCGAGAAATATTAGCACAGATATGCAGAAGAAACAGAGTGGGTGATAGAACGCAACCTTGTAGAACACCAGTATTGACGAATTCTAAGTCGGAGCATGCACCGTCGACAACGACCTTAATGCTCCGATCTGCCAAAAAGCTGATAATCCAATTACATAATTTCCCGGGAAGCCCATAGGAAGGAATCTTCGAAAGAAACGCTTTGTGCCACACGCGATCGAAGGCCTTCGCTATGTCCAGACTTGCTGCTAATGCCTCCCCCTTGCTAGCAACTGCTTCCGCCCCTTTATGAGTAAGGTAAACTAGAAGATCACCGGCTGAGCGACCCCGACGGAAACCGTACTGACGGTCGCTAATCAGCTGGCACTCCTCTAGATAACGCAGAAGCTTGGAGAACAAGGAGGTGATGGCTATAGGCCTATAATTGGACGGGTCTGAGCGGTTACCCTTTTTAGGGATCGGATGCATCAAAACAATCTTCCAGGAGTTCGGTTCCTAATGTGTAGGATAGCCGGAAAAGACGCGTTAAGACCGGTGCCAACTCAGGAGCACATGTCCGTAGCACGATTGGAGGGATGCCATCGGGTCCACTCGACTTATGAATGTCCAAGGAAAGAAGTGCTTTAAGAACTGCACTTTGCCGGAATTTAACTTTCGGCATCGTGGTATCACACCGCGGGAATGTAGGTGGTGATTTCCCTCGGTCGTCCAGAGTCGAAATCGACGCGAAGAGATAGCCTAAAAGATCAGCTTTCTCCTTCGCGGTATGGGCCAATGACTCACCGTACTTGTGCAGAGATGGAAATGAAGGCTGACAGATATTTCCTAAGACAGCCTTAGCGAGAGACCAGAACCCACGTGTTCCTGAAGGGAGGCGCACCAGTCTCTCGCCAATTCTGCCAATGTACTCCGTCTTCGCCTTAGCAATCACGTTTTTGAAGGATCTAGAGGCAGAGTTATATTCATTTCTGAATGAGCTGGTCTTCACATGCCGAGACGTCGATGCTTTAGCCCAGTCATGGTAACGTTCCCATTTTCGGCGTGAGGCCGTTTTGCAGAAACGACCAAACCAGGGCTTGCAATTGCCACCAATGGGCACCGCAGAATATGGAATGAAAACGGCAACAGAGTCAGCAACAACGCTCGAATCATCCGGCGAGAAACAAACCTGCTCCCATGAGTAGAATGCAAAGAAGAACCGCATCCCATCCCAATCTGCTGACTTGTAGTGCCACACGCGGCAGCAACCCACGAAACGAGGTCGTGAATACCGCGCAACCGGCACTGTACTCCGAACGAGACAGTGATCCGACGAGCCCAGAGGGGTCGACGATAACCTGATAGCTATCCGGATGGGAAGACAGCAGAAGGTCCAACAGGGAAAGTGTAAGATCCTGCAGGTCTGGTATTCGCGTTGGCGAGGTGACCAGTTGTATCAAATCATATGCTAAGGCGAAGTCGAGAACAGATCTACCCACATGATCGGTTGTGCGTGATCCAATCAATTCGGCTTGGTGAGCATTAAAATAGCCAAGAATTACGATCTCTGCGGATGGGATCTGCTGCAGCACGGAATCTGTAGCCATTTGGACGTGCGCAACCAGTTGGTCGGTTTCGGACCTATGAAGGCACGCGTAGATTCGCAGATGGTCGCAGTCTACACGCAGTCAGATAATCGATAGGTCCTTCAAGGCTGCCGAGGCGTCGAAAGCATCATTTCTATACACACAAAGTTTCGTAAACACACACCCCAGCTCGTGGTACAAAGGAATATTCCAATTTGTACCCGGGGTAAGAAAGAAAAGTTGTATCGGCAGGAGAGGATATCTGGGTCTCGGTAAAAAAAAGAGCAAGGCCGGCTTCGCCGTCTCAAGGTGAAAGTGAACGGCGTTCAAGTTGCGCGAAATAGATTATAATCTAACGGTATTTGCAATTTTACGGTGAAATAATATGGCGGATGCCGGGGAGGCGGGGGGCACATAACGTTCAACCAATCAGCGGGCATGATGCATTCCGTTCTACGCCAGTTCACAATTTGACCGTTTCCCATCGATAGATTACAATATAGCGAAATAATGCGTTAAATTGCAATTATATTTCACGGTTCACAATATTTCGACAGTTAACAATCTGACGAGATAGATTGTAATCTAACGATGTTTGTAATCTTACGGTAACATATACAATTTCTAATAATATTCAACACTCCAACAATTTGTTAATGTTAACATATCATGATACTGAGACATTATTATTATCAGACATAAAAATGAAATAGCATGTCGGTAAAACGGAAATATATTTTATTATCCAATCAATTTCAAATCAATTTAATTGGCACAAATTTTCAGGCTATATCGGTACAATAATTTGTCATTCCAAAGAAAAAGGTTTGCAATTTTCCTTTTCAGAGTTTACAATCTCAACATTCAGTTCTGTGGGCACGGATATAAAATATTCACCCTCCTTTTCATTTATGAAACATGTCCAGAAGTGCTTGCGTATTTAGAAAGTACCTAATCGATAACATTTTAAAGAGACCGCTGTAAAATAACCAAGCCATGATCATTTTTGCAACTATAGTCTATTCCAATGGAAGTAGGAAAAAAGATTATAAAGGAAGGAACCATAGATTTACGTATTTTATGCAATTTGCTAATAACTCCGCTATATTGTGCTTTTTACTTCCAAAATTCCGATAACAGTTTCGTCGACGTTCAAAACGCTATTTTTGCGCAAATCCATAGTGAATATCATAGATGGCGGTAAATTTATAAAAGAAAACGAACAAGTCTGTAACTTTTTTTTATCTGCTTTAGCATCAGATTTTCTTCGTCACTCAACATAAATAAGCTTGACAAAATATCAGTATATTTTACATGGTAACATCGACTATTGTCAATAAATATTGTATAGTAACAAAAATGGTCCTGCATTTTTTAATAATTATCGTTTTATACTAATTTGTTAAACGATCCCAAATTTTAAATTATTGAATTAAAAAAATAATAATCTAAACAGTCTATTGAGTGTGTATGTCTGACGTTGTGTGTGTTTCTTCTTCTTCATCTTCAACGTCACAATTGGATTCGTCAGCAAACCCAAGAAGGCTGTCTAAGAGTTTATATATAGATATATCGGAGGAAGCTATGAGTCGGGTTGATTAATGTTTGATTTACTTGGTGGTAGGGCTTTGTGCAAGGCCGTCTGGGTAGGTACCACCCACTCATCAGATATTTTACCGCCAAACAGCAGTACTCAGTATTGTTGTGTTCCGGTTTGAAGGGTGAGTGAGCCAGTGTAACTACAGGCACAAGGGACGTAACATCTTAGTTCCCAAGGTTGGTGGCGCATTGGTGATGTAAAGAATGGTTAATATTTCTTACAACGCCATTGTCTATGGGCGGTGGTGACCGCTTACCATCAGGTGGCCCATTTGCTCGCCCGCCTACCGATATAAAAAAAAAAAACATGCACAATATTATTTTTTTACATTTTAATATCTTTTAAAATTCTGAATTTAATTTTATTTGATTTGTTACATTTTAGAAGTAATTTAATAGTAATTTCATAGAAGTTAATATTGTATTTCTCGTAATAACCAATCAGAGCGAAGCATATGTCTCGAGCCGGGTCGAGCCGCCATCTTGTTTGTAGGGTGGCAGATAGTTTTCGGGGTTACATTTTGAGTAAAAAGCAACTGATCGAGTTGGATCGTTGAAGTATATTTGTCTGTTAAAGTCAGATCAGTGTCCTGAACTTGCTGGTCGGTGTTATTACTCGTTAAAGTGTTAATTAATCAATTTGTTGCTTTTATTAATAAAAATATTGTGAAACCGTGATAGTTGTGTTTAGCGCTTGTTCTCTACTCGGATGACGCACACTAAGCCCGTAACCACTACTGACGATGCCAAAGAGAACGATTTATATCACCAGTTTTAAATAGATAGTCTGGAACTCTACCAACAATTTTCATCCTACTGGATCATGATCCATCTTCCAAAATTTCTCTGTATATTAAGAAAAAAAGTTTCGACATACGGCTTCGATACAGGGTTGCTACCTCATAGCTATGGATCTATCTCCTGAGTTTCTGTGCGTACTAAAATCAGGAGCCGATTTGCATATATAATAATATTTGTAAGTTTGTAAATTTCCCACTGCTGGGCCAAGGCATCCTCTCCCTTTGAGGAGAAGATTCGGGGCGTAATCCACCACGCTGCTCCAATGCGGGTTGGTGAATTTACATGTGACAGAATTTCGTTTAACTCAGACACACGCAGATTTTCTCACGATGTTTTCCTTCACTCTTCACATGCTTCAGACACTTACACCTAAGTGATGCTTGCCTTATTTTGAACTCGCAATCATCGGAGAAGACGTACGCATTCAAACCACTGGACCATCTTGGGTCTTTTTGCTTGCTGCTTTATATTGTGTTTAGCAATAAAATATTCCGTTTTAATCAGTTCAAAAGCCATAATAGAACAAACTATTAATATAACACAGTACGATAACGCAGTTTTAAGATGGAAGACGTTTCCTAACTGGTATTAAAATTAAGTTTATCTTCTAACATTGTTTTTCAGAAGTTTAAGAATAATAAAATAAATACTTACGCCGGGAGTGTTAGCGTCGCGCAGCGTCCCAATGTACAAGTCCCTGAAGGGAGCAAACTCGTCGTAGAGACGGTTCAGTTCTTCGAGGAGATCGGCAAAATCGCGTGGTGGTGTGTGATGTATCGGACGCATTGCACGAATCCTACACGAAGAAATACAAAATATCATTAATCACAAAATTTCGTTTCCATTATATATTTTTCGATTTCAAGATAACAATGACTAACCTGCGCCCTCGGCTCTCCCGAGAAGCTCCTGACATTGCCTCAATCTGTAGAAATAAATTTTCATGAAACACGTAAATCAATTAACCAAGTCATGTAAACAACAATAATTTTTATATTATTTTAGTCGCTGTTAAGAATTAGGTATTTAGTAAAAACTGAATTTAAAATTGACAAGCAAGATTTCATTTCAAGATTCAAATCACAGGCCCCTTATTACGAACAGAAACGATTTGTTATTTACATATGGTTAATTAGGAAGCTCTAAAAACCTCACCAAGCCGTGTCAATGTTTCAGATGCACATATGTCCCATATCCATGATTCTAATGAGGGTTAGTTCGCAATTTATGATTTATTCTCTATAGCTACGTTTAACACTTGTACATTTCTTCACAATTCTGATTCATTCTGACGAAAGGTATCTGATATGCCATTTTTTTTAACTATTTCGTAAACATGCTCGAATCGTGTAGCCTTTATGATGATTTGCGAAATAATCTATGCAAGAACTGGATAACTCACGAAACTCGATGCATACTGTCGATGTTCGTCTCGTTACAAAAATAATACATTTTTTTTTTTTTATTTTAATCATTGAACCTTCTAATTTTCAGTCGGTTCTTAAGTCAATAAATTGCAGTCAGGAGAGTTTATTATTAGCTCCATGAACCTAGATTGAAAAATCAATAATGTTAAAACATTCAATGCAATACAATAGAACGAAACGTCCTTGCAATGTCGATCGTTCATATTACGTAAATCGCAATACAATTTATGATTAAACCCAATCACCTTTAACAAAAGACGCATAATGATGAATAACAAAATCAAAACGCATAAGTGTTAACGCATCTTATAGGTCGTTAGTATTGTCATTTAGCATAATCAATAGATATTCTGAAATTCATAATTATATCATAAATAATATAAGGAACATTATGTTTCCAACCAATTTAAAATATTTTTACAAAAAAATAAAATCGTATTGAAACGTATTCAATAAATATCATTCAAACCCTTACTTTAAATTTTAAGTAAAACTTATTTATTAATTAGCTATTTGACAATGGTTAGTATAACCAAGAACAAAATATGAAAGTTCATAATACTATTTAGAAATATAAAATCACTTTAATTACAAACAAATTAGCCGACTTACATTTAACCAAATTCTGTTCTTGATTTCAATCATACCAAATTTGGAAGCCATGCGCACCAAACATCTATTTGGTAAAGATAGGATGATTGTTTACTTGTGAATTAAATAATAACAATACTGATATTCCTTGGATAAAGAAACATAAGTATTTTTCGATATATATCATCCTGTCTCAACCAGATAGACGTATTAATGATCAACCTGATATAGAAGCGGGCTTTGGTGGATTTCACACATCACCTCGTCCTGCCCCGAACTAGACGCACCCATTCCGCTTGTAGACTCCAATGGATCATCAGTTGGATAATTACGTGGCTCCTACAGGCACAATATAATCATAAAACAAAAGAAAATGTATATAACCTTAACTCCTTTTTCTCGTCGATATTTTTTTGATGTTTTTTTTTTATGTTGACTGTACATCTTTTTTTTTATAAATACGATGTTAACCTGGTAAATATCCATGTATGAGCAGGAATATGATAAAATATTATTAAACGTAGGTACATTTATAATCATAGCTCCTGTACTGATCAAAATATTTTACCTTTTTTCATCGACTGTACATGTTGTTATAATTATGTTGCACTTCTTTAAAATGTCAAACTTGTGACGCGTCGTTAATATAACAGAAACCATTTTTTAGAAATATCCAATCGGATTAAGAAGAATGTCAGACCCGGTGTTCATGTAAGTGAAACAAAACTTATATCGGGTTAAAATCTCTTTAAGGATAAGTAAGACTTCTGTATTTGTGTCAGTATTTTAAAGCTCCAAATTTAAAAATAAATAAATTTATTTATAGATAAGATTGAAAATAACTGTGGATTAAGATCGATTTTTAAATACGATATTTGAATCGAGATTAGTATTTTTCGAGGAGTATTAATTAGTTTTATTTCAATAAACCTGGAAAATTCCAGTTAATACCAACTGGAATTGTTGTGGAATGTGTTTACGGTGAGAATAATTGGTTTATTCGTATATATAGTTATTATTAGTTAAAAAACTGCTTCTTTGTGCTAAATAAGCCATATTTCTTACATCACTCTCGCTTAATTTTATGGCTTCAAGGAATGCCTTTATTTCTTCTATAATGTGGCGAAGGAATTCCATTCGAGCAGAGGTCGGTGACTGAGTGTTAGCTGGCTCATCTTCGATCTCAATCCCATTAGCAGTAGCAGCCAACGCCTGTGAGTTATATTTTATGTTATATATTTTAATTACAACAAAATATTCCATTTCACTTTTGCTGATTTGGACATTTGACGGACGACGTTTAAGGACGCTATCGACATAAACTTACCACGAGCCTTCTCATTTGCTGTGTAGTATTTATTTGTACCGGTCCTAAATTATCTGAATTGAAGCTGATTTGGTTAGTGAAAATCTGCTCCCTCTCCCTCTCTCGTTCCCTTTCCCTTAGCGCAGAATAACGGGCTTCCAAGCATGGCGGAGCCCTTTGCACCATGTGTATTACTTTGTTTTGAACACCTAAAATTGCATTAAATTAATTAATATATAATACTTTCAGCTTTTCGAAACTAATCAGCAGGGTTTGGGTTTTCGCTGTTGCACTCCATCTTACCCATTCAAGAATCACCCTACACGTAGCCCTGCGTGGTGCCTAATGAGCATCAACGGCAAGTCTTAGGTCGTAGTTAGTAACAGGATTTAACAAGCTTAAGCTAGATTGTCCATGCTGAAGGCAGGAATTGACCACAAGAGCCTCATCTTTATGGACCATTATTACGTATCGTAAAGCCGTGGGTTTTGGCATTAACAACTGGACAGATGGTAAGACAATAAAATAATATTTAAAACCCAAAGTGAGGACTGCCGTGCCGTAAACCAATCGCGCCGTATCCACATCCATATCAGTCAATATTCATATTTTTTTATCCTGAATGCCGCTTAACTACATTAGCCATTTTACTTATATGACCCTACGGTAGTTAAACTATTATTCGTATTATTTTGCCATTATACATTTTTTTCCTACTGAACATATAAGCAATCTGATAACCTCTAAAGTTTCAACAGTGCACCAGTTTTCCGAGCTTTTTATGAGTATTATTAAATTATTATTTATAATAACTCTTACTATTTTATCAGAATAAAATTTAGACCAATCATTGTATTAAAATACATTAAAGACAATAGAGGACTCCAGTCAACCCTTATTATCGACTTATGTATAATTGATTTCATGTGTAAACGGTCATGCGTCCATGTTTCCAAAATAAAACTGAATCTAAGAATAATTATAAAGATGAAATCAGCTTGCAACTTATCTTTAATCTCAATATTGCCTACCTCCTACCAAATATCTTTAATTGTTGACGATGTTCAGACATTCTTCCTTCATAATTATGTAACTCTATCTACTAAAACACCTACTAATATACTAATATGTACCTATATATTCAATCAATATATTCAATGGTTGGGTAAATTTGGGATTCCCAATTACATATGGCCGCACTTACCTGGTACAGTGAGCAAAGCGCTCATTTATTTTTATAAATTGATTCATTGTTCCATCTTGATTTTTCTTCATAAAGAACTTGTTTATATAGTTGACTTTCAACAATACCTCTGTTATTACTTTCGGCATCGTATTTGGTTTAATAATAAGCGACAATAAGAGCGAAATGCGAACTGAGTGAACTATCAAAATATCAAGTTAAATTGTATTTATATCGATTAATTTCGGAAAGATAGATGTTATAATTTTGTGTATGGAGACCTAGGAAAGTTTAAGGTTTTCGCTAACAGGACTGGCTAACTGCACCGGTCATTGTAGTGCGCGGGTGAGATATTAAGAATTACTCGAATCGCTCGAACTTCGGGCAATAGGACGTAAATAAAAACAAACACATATGCACGGCCCGTGTACGATTTCGAGCGTAATTCGCGGTAAATAATTAACTAATCGAAATCGTTAAGTTGCAATAGAGACGATGCTGTTTCCACATCATATCATGTACTCTACCCCACCCCACTCCACCCTAATTCTTCCAAACTTTGAATAACAGAAAAAAAGATAACAAGATCTACTTCAGTAATCATCTGTGGTTTTCACCTTACTTGCTTTCTGAACGCCAAAGATCGATTTGTTGATCAAAATACCATAATCGCTAAAATTATTTTCCATACGGATTCTTCTATGAAATATTAATAATAATTTCCCAATTGAGTATATATGATGAAATTCAGAGGAAAAAAAAATCGAATTGTTAACGTTCTCATTTATTTTCAGTCGATTACCAAAAACTTCTACTATTACCAAAATATGTCAAGACAACGGATACATAGATTTGAATCCCCGGCCTAAAGCAGTCGCAGCGACTGTCATAACTGACCGTGTCTTGCAAACATCGCTGCACGAATAGCCGCCCGTGCGATCAGCAAATGTTAGTGAGTGGATCGCAAGTTTCAGGTGACGCAATGGTTGATAGAAGCAAATATATGTAAGACGCATTTACTGTGTCTAACGTATTCGCAGAGAAGAAATTAGGGACCAAAATAATTTAATTGTGTAGTGTAGCTATTCGACGTAATATCCTTCACAAATTCATCCAAATATAATATATCGAACTATAAAACTACTATTGAGCAATGTCTAGACAACAAATATATAGATTTCGCTCCCTGTATTCAATTCGCGGCGGCGATCAATACGCCCTTAACTGACAAACTGCGCCGCACGAATTGCCACCCACCCGCTCCTCGCTCATGCACGGGCGGGGTCCAGGCGGGACAATGGACGCTCCAACGTTCGCATCGCCTCTTACCGTGGGTACGCCGTAACATACTACATAACATCTGCTCATAATCTTGCGATTTATCGCCGATATAATACATCAAAAATAAAATTTTATTGTTTTTTTTACTTACCATAATCTGCCAGTTTTTTCTCATCTTGTAGTACTCTTCCACAGAAGATCAAACGTTGAAGTTCAATCTCAACTCCCATCTGCGCCAACACCTTCTCTTTAAGCTGAGCAACAGTAATCTGTAAAAAATATATATATAAAAATCGATAGAAAACTCATTATTACATGTTATTATATAGCAAAATAAATAGGATGACTTTACATGCGAGCAGACACATACATGTTATTACAACCTATAAATGTATTAATTCTGATCTCAATAAAATATTTTTGTAGTTGTATTGTTGTTTTATTCAGTACACTATTATTACTTGTATTCACTTCATATATGAAGTTCATTGATGTTAACCTATCACAATTAGCTTGACTTTACATTACAAGTGGTCTATGCTGGGAACTTACTTGATAACAACAATCTAATTAATGACACAACCAACGACTTGGCTGTGTTAATTTTTTCTATAGCCTGTTTTACTAGACATGTTAATAATGGATGTTAGTGCTCAACTCAGTTTTAGGGCATTGGCCAGATTGCTATAAAAGGTTTAAGCATTTTGACAGATTGCCTTTTGCCCTAAACCAAATCATTAGACCCTAATTCTTAATTACTGTTTTAATTATTGTAATTAAATTCTAGTAATTCTCATGAAACACTTATAATGTAAAAAAATAAAAAAATACATTCACAAATGCTAATTATTTAAGGCAACATTCAGTGTTGAAATGTTATACAAATGTAGTTCAAGATTCAGTATTTAAAAGAGTTCTCTTATCTGTATAGCACATACTATAAAGAAAATAAAAAAAATGTATGTTTCTCGATAGTCTAATCCAACAACAAGAGGACAAAAACCAAATAAACAACACTTGTCATCAAATTGACAGAATATCAATGGCTTAAATAATCTCATAGTCAATGAAACTGTTATCAAATCTTTGGAAATAAAATTTAAGTAGATATAGTAAAGTGGAATAATGTTGTATTATGAATAAAGATATATTGGTCAAGAACTGTTAGTAGTGCAAAATATAGCTGAACTATTAGAAAATCGAGTGGCATATGTAAATCTAGGGTTTAGTTATCATTCATCATACCTTCACTAATTGAAATAGACTCTATAGTCTAATAACAGATTTCTAACTAATACAACTATTTGTATTAGTTAGAAATCTGTTATTTCATTTGTATCCTTAACAGATACTAGTATAGTATAAACAAAAAGAGGAATTAATAATATATAAAATTATATTGGATTAAATATGCTGGTAATATCTTCAAATTGTTTTTTATTACTTTATTTTGCTATTAAAGTACTAAGCATGTGTATGTATTTAGTAAAAAATATAACAAAAAAGAAGTAAAAGCTATTTTACATAAAATAAAAAAAAAATCAAATTTTCATGACTTATCTATGTATATATAATGACAATTAGCACTTATAAAAGAAACAAAACAAACAATATTTTTTTTAATTTTTCAGTCGCATTTTTTGTATAAATATAGCAATAAAAAGGTTTTAGGTAATAATATATTTTAGTTTCATATTTCATACATATTAAAATACATGAGAGCCAAAAGCATTGCCAAAAATTTATTTTACAACTTTTTAGCTATCAATAATAATATACTTCGCAAATTGCAGCAATATACAACTAGAAATAAACCATAGCAAAAAACTTGGATTCTGTTGCTGTTAATATGTTCCTTATGTATGTATATTAAGAAATATTTTCATTTAACATAGATCAATAACATGTCATGCGTTAATGTTAAGTGGATATAATTGTTAAATAAATTGTATTTATATATTTTATATTTGTTGATGAAACTGATAGTAACTATGCTTAGGAAGATCCTTATCAAGAAGACGATATTGTCTTTACTTCAAATAGTTACAGGTAGTCTCAGTAAAATCTCTCAAAGATAAATGTTTCTTTAATTTGATGTAATGAATATGTAATTTGATGCAATGATTATGAAATGTAATGAATGTCAAAATGATATTTAAGAAGTTGGATATTTAACTTCTACAAACATAGTAACCAAATTTTCAAAATATGCACATTTTATGTTTACCGGAAACAAATTCGCAGTAGCAGTACCAAATTTATGAGTTGGCAATGTTAAATTCTGAACCCTAAAAAAGCACATACAACCATTGGCCTTGTATCTAAACTCTCTGTAATTGTGTCAGAATTGTAACAACAGAATTTGACAGTTGTACACACTTGTATAAGAAAACATCTTTATACAAGTGGCTAGTCGCTTGGGTTGCCTTTGTCTACTGATGAGCCGGATTTTTATCATATTGGATTATATAAATAAGGGATAGTGAGTGCTTCAATGTTTGTGTGCTCACTTGTGCTTTATAATTTATTTTAAAAAGGTTTCTCTTAATTGTACAAAAACAAATTGCTATTGAATCTCAATAGTAGTAAATGATTAAAGAGTTAATTAAAAACTGTAAGTATTTTGAATTTATAATTTCTTATTTTGTTTTCTTAATACATTATTTTATTGAAAGCAAAAGGAGTCATTCTTTTTTTCTAAATATATATTATGAGAATTATGGCAACTTTTCCATTAAAATCTAAATTTACTTTTGATTTTATCATAATAATAATCCTAAGAATATTAGTTACACTCATTTTTATTGATTTTATTAAACCTATAAGGGAGAACAAAGAAAAGGTGGTGCCCAGTTCGTAAGTACTACAATGAAATAGGTGCCAAAACACACATTTTACAGATTCTTCATTTTATAAATATAGATCTAGATAAAACAAAATCGGAAATTGATGTTATAAATACCACGCCTTAACTTTAGTTAAAAGCATACACGCTAATATACATAGACATTTTGCGTACTTAAAGTCAAATTATAATTAATATTTATAAGACTAAATTAATTTCTATTTTACTTACATCATCTTCCACGGTAAAACGATGGTCTTTACCGTCCAAAGTTTTTATCGTGAATTCAATCATATTTGTACGAAAACATGAAACAACCTCGGCAAAGTAGATAATACGTTGCGAAGCGCACCTGCAATCCAAAAATGTCTTCTACCACCAAATAACACCACAAAACCACTTATAAAACACCGATTCATATATATACCCACGCTTCAAAACGGAGAATTTTCTACTGGAAAATTATTAGCAAATTTAGCTGGGTATAACAGACCGTACTGTGTGATTCGCTGTGAGAGAGAAAGATGGAGAAAGATTAAAATACAATGTTGCCATATGCGAGTCTTTATTAAATCCATAAGTTACGTCGCGTGACTTTGTGTCAGTAAATATTATTTTCATTTAGAGCTCGAAAGATGAATACGTACAAAGTTGTAAAATTCTGTATACACATTATATATATAGGTTATTCAATAGCATGTAATTCGAAACGAATTCATAGGAATATTGTATCTTTTAGAAATATACCTTAAAATTATTGTATAGTGCAAGTAATATTAAAAATATTGAACGAACAGACAAACAAGTAATGTTAATTCAGTAAAACTTAGATATTATAGCAACACTGGCCTAACGCAAGCGCAATAAGATTAATCAATATTGCCGATATATCTACAAGTAGAATAAACCGGCGACCTCCCCAAGACCTCCCGGTACTTTAAAAAATCACATATATTTGTGTAGGAATAAATCAATACAGCAATTTACCAGGTTGCGTTAGTGTTACCTAACTGAAATCAAGGCTGCCATTGCAATATATAAAGCTACTGTAAACTTATTAAATTTGCATTATATTTAATTCAGCCAATTATAATATTTATCTCTTTTTATCATAAATAATATAAAAATATTAAAAACAATATTTGTAACTTAATAAGACTAATGAGAAGCTTTGGTAGCTCAACCATAGTGATCATTAAATTAATATTTTTTCTAGATGATATTATAAACGTAACAAAACAAGTTCCTCATGCTTAGCAAAATCGAATGAATATTATCGATACTTTAATCGAGAATTTAAAAGAAAAGCAACCTATGAAAGTCTCGATGAGTGAATAATTCATTAATTTCATTCAATTCATTGTCTGCATGACCTCAATAAAATTAGTAAATTAAATGCGGAAAATATTTTTTATAAATTTTTCTATTTTACTGATAGAATGGAACATAAAACTATGTATTTTATAAAAATCTGGCCAGGTGATTATTTCATAATTCGAGCATCTTGTTAGATCTAGATGTTGGAGTCAAATTATTTCTGGTCACAAATACTTTTTGACTGTGCCCATTTTTATCCTACTGCGTTCTAGTATCAATGATAATACCATACCAATATTATTGGAATGCTCGAAGTCTAAGCACCATGCCTGACTTTTATTTCGTCCACCACGTACCACACACTACAATATTAGTGGCTACTGGATATTGACTGGTTTTGGCATTTTGTTTGCTTAATGAGAGTGATATAGTGGTGCGTTTCATAAAATAACAGATACTTTCTCTAGCGTCAGCAGTAATTCCTGAAAACTATCTTCAAAGACATGCGACATTAATTTTTTCTCATTAACCTGGTTTATTTTTATTTAAATTTCAACAAATCTCTTTCAGCAAAACCTTTTTTATTTCCTGCATAACAGATAATAATTAATTTCCCATATCCACTTCGAAAGTTGACACAGATTAGTAGGTATTATTAATCCTATTACATGAGTGTCATCATAAAACGAGTATCATGCTACAGAAATTACACTACATACACTACTACAGAAATTACACGACAAACTCACACAATTGATTATTTTATTATTAATTACGACAAAAATCTGCTCATATGAATTTAAAGTTCACAAGAACGCGCGGTACTAGAGTTGGCTGTATGATGGTACCAAGTACACCCTATTTTGCCTGAGGATATAATGTTGATGTTGTTTATTTCTTTCCGTTCCGCTTTTTTTTATATTTTTTTAGCTAAATCAATTGTTTCTCAACAGTGTTTTAATTTTTTTTAAAGATTTTTGCTCCCACAAAAATTTTTTTTGATATTTAGTTTTTGCGGGAAATCAATATATTTTTTAATGAGTGTTTTAATAAATTTTTTTTATTATTACTTCGGTTTATAACTAAAATTATGTTATCATCACAATACATAACTAGGTCCAAACATTTTTTTTTTAAATATTTCTAATAAAACTTCGTTACATAAATGGGTGATTGGTACTCCTAGAGGTTATCACCGCTTCGTACACCGTGACGGTAACCGACATGACGCACTCTTATGCTGTCATGCTTCTTTCTCACCGTCGTTCTCTATTTGTTTATGTGTGGCGGTTTTACTATATTCTTCTTAGCAAAAAAATACGCGCCACTTTCTTTTTATGCAAAAAATGTAAAGTAATATTTATTTATTGATTATCTTTAATTATTTTGATGATTCGTCCTGTGACGTCCACATTTATTATTTTACATTTACCAATAGATTGGAGCAAATAAGTTTCATAAAATTAAAAAAACAACTAAAATTGCTTCTGGGTCGCCCGACAGAATTGATAACTTAAACTAATCTCGGTGAAAGGTGGTTATAAGAAATCCCCATAAGAAATTATCACTTCAAAAAGACTTTCTCTTGATATTTTATTCTCAACTTTTAGTGTATTTTAAGTTTCCGAACGTAGTATATTTCGGTACGTACTAGGGAAAAAATATCGATACTCGGTTCCTTCTAAGATTGCAGAACAGTTTTTCGGTTAATTTAACACTACGTATGTTCAGTGCAGCATTGCAAACTATCGATGGTTTGACTATCGATAGTTGACCTCGAAAACTATTCAGGATATCGATAGTACTAACGATAGTATCGCTAGCTCTCTGTAAGCACTACTAAAGGTAGCAGCGATACTATTGATACTATCGATAGTTTAGGTTAACATTAATAGTTTTTGCAATACTATCGATAGTATTGCTCATGGAGAGCTATCGATACTATTGACACGTGACAATACTATCGATAGACTATCAATACTACCGCTAACACCTTAACTATCGATATGCAACACTAGTTCAGTGTGCAACCCTATTTCCTCTACTTTATTCTTGATATCGTTTTGTGCACGTCGTGTCGGGTAGTTAACGGGTTGTCATTAACACTAACGAAAAAGCTAACATTAGGTTGGGTTACTTAAAAAAGGTGATAAATCTTTAGAAAATGGCTTCAACATCAGAAGAAACACTTCCAGAGGGGTGGGAAGCACGTAAAAGCAGGAGTACTGGTAAGAGCATCTACAATTTCATTATTTATTACCTACCCTGCATCCTTTATTGATTTTTAGACCTCGAACTAAAATTAGTCGTACCGGTGCCTTTTATCAACAAAATAAGCAATTGATTCAACTCGATTCTATTCTACAATTAGAGAGCATGCTTGATTTAATGAAAATAAGTCATTATAAAATAACGTAATGAACATTAATGATTAGTCCATTTTTTTTATACATTAAGTATACTGTTATTAGTTTAGGGAAACCTATACTGATGCCATACTGGTCAAAGCCTTTTATCTAGGCTTTATGGTTATATTAGCAGTTTACATAGTGTGTCTTATTGTATTTTGAAGCAGGAAACTGAATATCCTGTAATATTTACATTATATTGTCATTGACTCAGGTGTTATATCACTTAATCCATGTCAAGACATTAGTTTATGGTGTCATGATGATATCCTTTGTTTCCTTCTAAGACAAGATAGTCCGTCTAAGACAAAATTTGTCACTTACAGTGATTTGGGGCCTTAATGAACACACATTGGAACACTAAATTGTAATTCAGTTTTATTAGTTCACACACATATGTAATTCAGAAGGAGACAATTTTTGTATTCTCAGCTTTGCTGAAACTTCCAACTAGAGGGCACTATTTGTTTATAAAGGTATTTAGATGAGGAGAATATTTTGTTGTTCTTTTATTTAGAGCTGAATGACAATTAATTATTATGCAGTTTATAAAGTCTGTTTTTACATGGAAAAATTATAATGAACACTTCATTAAATACCTAACTCATGTATACTCTGCTACAACCGTAAGAGGAGAAAAGCCAAATAAACAAAATTTGACAGCAAAAAGATGCAATATCATTAGTCAAGAGCTTAATTAAACTATTTTTTTCACATTGGATTTGCAAAAAAATGGCATTTTGAATGTGGACAAAACTGTTCTCGGAATTTTTGGAAGTAAAATTAAAGGGGAAATATGTAGTTAAATGTGTTGTATGTGTATAAATAAAGATATATTAATCAATCAGACATGCATGTAAATTGTCACCTATATTCATAAACATTTAAAGAGCAAGAATTGTAATGGGAAACTTAATGACTATGATTATTAATATAATATTCTATTATTAGTGTCCTATTCTTAGTAGAGCTGATAAAATGAGACAATCTTCAAATGTAAATAGGTAGATATGACTCTTTGTTCTTAAAGAATGAAGCTGGATGCTTGTTCAGTTTCATAATCTAATGACTGACATAGTTTCTTGATCTATTAAGAATGAAAATGATCTTCATAAAGTGATGTGATATTATGATAAAGACTACAATAATTGCATTTGTTGATCCAATAGCAAATTTTATTTGCTACTACTTTCTAAGAAACCAGATTCTCTTTAACCTTATTTAACTGGACCTATGGAGGCCAAATAATTAAATTATTTGGAGTGACATATATTATAGAAGGTAATTTCATGCATATCAATGTCCAAGATGATTTATATATGATACCAAGTGTATCAATTATCAGTTGAACATCACAATATGAGATTCTAATAACCAAATCTAATCCAAAGATTTCAAATATTACTTTATGGTTAATGAAGACGAAGACATTGATCTGCTGTTTTATTTAATTTATTTTTATTTCAAGACTGCAACAACATTTCTTTCAAAATGTAATAAATGTATACTATCATCAATTTAATGGTAATTGGACCTTATAGTGTTTCTATAATAGTTGTCTAATATAGAAACACACTAGTTTCTTAATATTGTCAATAGTAATTAGTAAATAATTTATTTATTTTATATTAAAACACTTTGATAAAATCAGTGATAATCATTGTATGTGCACAAGAAGTAAGGATAAACTTATAACGCCAAGTTTCCGACTCCGCAAAGTCAATAAATCATTCTTGGGGCAAGGTATCCATTTCTATAATAAAATTTCGCAGACACTTTAAACTTTGCCGTTTCATAAATTCAAAATTTTACAAAATAATTTGTAAAAATAAATTGGTAAAGAAGGAAAATTATTCTATACAAGATTATATAGATGATACAAAAGTGGATTTAATGCTTGTTGACTTCCAGGCAGGATATATAACATACATATATAATTGTATTTAACTAACCTATGACCATATTTTTAGATGTTGAAAAAGAGTAACTACTGGTTTCTTGCCGGTTCTTCTCGGTAGAATCTACATTCCAAACCTGTGGTAGCTTTACCTTAAATACTTTGTTAAATGACGATTCAAAAGTGCTTGTAAAAGCCTACTTGAATAAAGTATATTTTGATTTTGATTTTCGAGTGGTGAGCACTCACCATTAGGAGACCCAACCGCCGTCCTACTTAAAAAAAAATCTAAAACATGTTGGTCTGTTTGAACTTATTAGACACAACATGGTTTGACGAAGAAAAGGTGTTTTCCAATAGGTGGCGTGGCATACGTTATGATATTCGTTTAATCGATCGCGATGACATTTTGGTAATATACAAAGATAGTTTCGCCGGACACGCCCTGAGCTCTTAAAACAGCCTATATCACAAATATGACAATTAAAACATGAAATTGTTGATAGCAATATTTATTATACACTCAAACCATTAAAATTATTGAATGGTTATGGTTTCACTGCATTACTATTGCCCCCTTATTGCCTTCATCAAATCGAAAACATGAGGCATAGCAAGAAATTATATTGTCAATTGAAATGTTGATCAAAAATTATACTTCAACAACTTAAATTTTTAGATGACTGTTTATTATCAAATTATGTTAACATTTGAAACCAATACATGTCAGCGCGATAAATACGTAGAAGCCAATTATTTAAGATCTTTTTAGATTAATATCGGTCTCTGAACCATGTCACTTATATATAGACTCTCATGTTATGTATAGTCTATTCCAACTAAAAGAGGACGAAAGCTAAATAAACAACATTTGACATTGAATTAACGCGATATCATTGGTCAAGAGCTTGATTAATCTGTAATATACATTATGAATGTGCGAAAAAATTAAGTATTTAAGTGGAATAATCTTTTATATACATATTATATTAATCAATAAGTTTTAGTAGTGTACAATATAGCAGAGCTATTAGAAAATCGCGTGGAATGCATAAATCTAAGGTTTGATTATCTTCATTCCTTATTTGATTGGAATAGACTATAGGTTTTTATTTTGATAACTTTTTTGAACTTATTTTGAATAATACACACAAGAATATATATTTGGTGTGCTGCAAACATTTTAACTGCACTTATATATATATCACACCAAATGTACATTCATTTATTGTGTATGTTATTATTTTCGGAGAATAATTTTTTTTTATTGTTGTTATTAGGTACTTACATAATTTTCTGTTATAATCTAATGTTGTTAAATGAAAATGGAGAGCCATTATCAATTATAACAAATCGTCTCAGGTTTAAATTATTAATAAAATATATTTATTTTACATATTATATTTAATATGATGAATAAATATACTTTAAAGATAAATATAATTAGAAAATATTATTAAATAATATTGCAAGTTGAATAAATAACATTGTTATGCTACCTAGAAAAAACTGCAATGTAATGTATATATTTAAAATATTAAAAATTACAGGTATGATATACTTCTTGAACACTCATACCAAAAAGTCTCAGTGGGACAAGCCAGATGGTCCTGCTCCTTTGGTAGATGAGGATGATGGTGATGTCTGTCCCATTCAAATACAATGCAGCCATCTGCTTGTGAAGCATGCTGGGAGCCGGCGCCCATCTTCTTGGCGCGAAGAGAACATCACTAGGACAAAGGAAGAAGCTCTGGAGATGTTAAAAGGTAATTTTAAATAATAGATTATTCTAAACAAACATCTTTAATAAAAAATCAATCTTTGAAAACTGTACAATTGATTAACATAAACGCAATTACTTAAGTAAATATGTACAAATGTAATTATCTAAATTTAATCTATCATAATAAAGTCATTAAACATTACTTCTATGAAGAAGTTAAAAAAACTTACAGTATTGTCATATGTGGATAATGGAATGTACTTATAATCCATACAGAGTTTCGCAAGAGGATTGTGAACAAGGAGTTGTCTTTTGAGGAACTCGCCAAGACTTATTCTGATTGCTCATCAGCCAAGCGCAATGGAGATTTGGGCCGTTTCAAGAAGGGACAGATGCAGAAAGCATTTGAGGATGTGGCTTTTTCGCTCAAGATTGGTCAACTGAGCCAAGTGGTTGATACTGATTCTGGCCTCCATATTATCGTAAGGACGGCTTAAATTATTTTCTGTAATGTATTCTACTCTGTTAAACCAAAAAAATTAAGTTGTATAAACATGTTCACATTACAATTTTAAATAGTTTTTTTTAAGAAAAAATCAATTCTTAGTAGCAAATTTCCGATTAATTCAAAGTATCTTATCTTACTTTCACACTTTAGTGTGAACATGTGAATTTTGTATTCTACAAACTAATTTGTAAATTTTATGTTGTTGAATATGTAATACAATAAAATGTCTCTTTTACTTTCTTGCATTTATTTTTAATTTTAATTTTTTTAACAAGTTGCAATCAGATTTATGACTTACATGGCTAATCTCATTGGAAAAGAAAATTAAAAGTTTTATTAAAATCTAAATGTTAGTGGTTAGTTCAAATATTGTATGTGTCTACACTTCTTACAATAAATAAATTTATATATATTTGAAATATTTATTCTCGATGAGAATAGACATTTGTTGCAATGAATAAATATTCAAATTTATATTTATTTATTGATGATTTAACTGTAGTGATTAACATATAATATTATCTAAAATGTTGTATTATCTTATTTTTCCTGTATCTGTAGTGGTAGAGGAAATGTTCAAGGTGTCTAAATATATTGTTAAAAAATAAGAAATTTATCAGAATATAACAGTATTGCACCATACTTTTCACATTATTTTATACTTTTCAATTTCATTTCATACTTTATATTTACTACTCTTTCATTATGACCTAGTTTATATTCAAAATGCAACATCATATTCCCAGATGATCCAGCACTTTAAATATCCAGTGATAAAAACTTTTGAACTGTTTTTGATCATATAAACTCAAATCAAATATCAGAAACTAATACATTGTAACTATAATAAAATAAAATTGCAGTTGACTGTTACATATATATAAAACGATTTTCCAACAATAGTGTATTACATATTATACAAAAATATTTTTAAAACTCAAAATTTTGTTTTATATATTAATATGTTATCAACATATTAAGCTATGTATGACTAGTTTGTAAAACAGCATTGATCTTTATTTTTTTTTATTTCCGAAGTTATGATTCGTTAAAATTAAAATATAAAAATATCCAATAATCATATTACAACTTATTTTATTGAAATACATTCAAACTTGGTTTGATAACTTTTGAAGTATATCTAAAGGTTTTTTTTTTTAAAAAAGCAGTGGCAAAAAAAGTAAAACTATTCCTTGTCAAAAATAACAATAAATTGTTTTTATATAAAACAAAGCAGACTGGAAACAAAATACAAATAAATAATACTCTACTGTAATTTCATTTCATTTCAATCATAATTTTTAAATTTACCTTACTTCAAGCACAATGATCAATTTAAAATATTGTTACTTAGTACCTAGTTATTATGGTATAAATGTGTAGAATCAATGAGTTTAGATGTAAATGGCCAGGTCGTCCGTGTTCTTCTCTGTTCCTAAATTTATTGGTGTCTCAATATTTCATGTTCTTTACAATGAATCTAAGAAAAATGTAATATTCGGAAATAAATAAATAATATATACTTTTCAATTTTATTCATATTCCTCACATTTTAATTATATAAGCCTGATTAACATACTTTATGAGCAACCCGTTCAGGATTTGCACGGGTGCAATTTATTAAAGAAGAATAAGAGAACTGCAGTAACAAGAAAAAAATAGTGTTATATTTATGTTATATATAAGAGGATCATAGGAGATATGAATAAGAAATCAAAATTGGTTTGACTCATAGTTATATTGTGAAACATAGATGCAGGTGTGTCCATGTTTGGCTTAAATATTCAAATTGGAGTATTTTAAATCCCTGAATCAAAATTTCCTGTATGACAGACATCTTAATATGCCATTTTGCTTAGTATTTACTAGATTTGCCTAAAAGTAAGAGGGAGCAGTACAACTGATATGAAAACACAGATTAACGAACATATTTAAAACAGTTATATCAGTAGCCGAAAAGATAAAAAACAAATGTATTTTAACAAATACTAATAAAAAAGTTTTTGCGCTTACATTGCAAACGCTGGCTGAATCTTATGTTATTTGTAGTAAGTAATTTGTACCTGCATAATATATTTTTTATAAACTACCGCGCTGTCAGGTCTACAAGTCACCAATTGACAACACAAAATAAAAATAAAAAAATGCTATTGCGACAGCCCAAAAAATATTATAGACATTTGAACACCACACTATGGTCTATGAACCACACGGGCTTATAACAGTAACGTTAACGATATTGAAATTACAGGAAATTACGAGGCACAGTTAGTTCAACAGAAAAAAAATATTTGTATGTCACGCCCATTCTCTTTTTCAGTAATTTAACATCAATTACAAAATACATGATATTTTTCTTTCAATAGACAAGTAAGCGCAGGGGTCACATATATAAAAAGAATAATTTCAAATAAGTTTTTATTTACTCCTTCTAAAACATTTACAATTTGTACACGATTTGTATTATCAGCATTTAAATCATCTGGATAGTTTCGCTAATAGAACTTTCAGGCAACAATTAACGCCTTACAATACAGTGTTTGAATAATGATAGCATCCAAATAAAAGGAAGAAATTTACGAAACAAAATTTATAACTTTTAAGTATCACTAGTAACTACTTTTAGAAAAGAAAAATTGAAGATTTAAAGTAACAATAATTTTTTTTAGCTTATTATTATATATGACGATTTTAAAATAAAAAGGAATAGGCCTTGGATAATTTCTAATCATATTTAGGTATTATAATTGTATCAGAAATCCTAGAAAACTTTCAAAATTCCTTTGTGGTTTAATTAAAAAAACTTAAAAGGAAGTTTCACAATTGGCTTTATGTTTACTTTTCTGGAAACTTTAAGGAATTAAAAAACTAGAAAAATTGCCGCTGACTTCCTTTCGCGGGTTTTTGAAGAAAAAAAAATTACCTTGTATTGCTGCTAGGAGATGTACCTTGCATGGGTTTGGTATTACGGGAAAAGCAAAAAAAAAATATTTCTTTTATTTTTTACCATTCTGAAATTTACCCACAGACTATAACTGAATACTAACATACTTTATGTCCGATCTGGCAACATTGCTACTGGTGCTGACGAGTGACGGATCATGATTTGAAGTGGGTAGAAGCTAAATGTGTTATTTTTGTGATGAGTGTTCGTGTTATTTTTGAGGTAATTGCAAAAAAATATTCTTTAGTAATAACTTTATACTGAACATAAAAGTGTATTTTTCATAGTAACGCAGTTGGCTGTTTATAAAACTCTCCCTACTTACTGCCTAGGTGGCAATTTTCGCACGTCAATTTTTCAGAATTTTTCTATTTTTATTAACAATAAATCTTTTCTGATTTCAATAGGTCATTGAAATCATTGACTATTCATTATTAAATAAAAAAATATTGAAGCACAAATACAGTATGAGTAGATTATATAAAAATACCTATCTTTATGTCACCGTCCAATTCAATGACGCGACGATTTTATTAGTCTTTTATAATATATTCAAATCCTACAAATATAATAAATATATATAAAGCATTTTTTTATACTTCTTTACCAATCAATTTGATAGAAAGTTATCTAAAAGTGTAAAATGTCATATTACCCTTTATTATTTACTTAATTAATATTCAATATTTTACTGTAAAACATATACAAAAGTTGTATTTATAATAACATATGTACCAAAGGATTCAAACACTAGTTAAACAATTTTATAAAAATGTTAGATGTCATGTGGAAATAATAATTATCTACATTTTCTTCTACATGTGAATATTATTAGTTTTAATATAAATAATTCAAATCAAGTATGAGAGAGTAGGTGTATGTAAATAGTATGAACAGGTAGGATATTTATCTAATTTTATTATAAGAGAATTATTGTAAATCATGTTTCATATTTTTTATTATAATAAAAAAATTAAAGCCTGTCCATTTTAGCACATTATTAGATACAGCACATTATCAAGAATTTCAATTGTAATAGAAAAAATTTATTTAATATTATAGCTAGATAATGTGATGTTGAACTCAAACAATTTCAATTTCAAAAACAATTCCTTTTTTTGAGATTAATGATATCATAATAATCCATTGTGAGAATATCTCTCAAATTATAAAATCATCTTTAAAAATATATATATTTCACAATATTTACTTACAATTCAAAGAAAGTTGATACAGTTTGTTAGGAAATTTGATGTTGTTGTTGTTTGTGTAACATTTTAGAGATGTAACATCTTTAGAGATTTATTGCATGTGATACTAAAAGGTTAAAGCATATTTTATTTAAAACAGATTATAGTTATTAAATTCCCACAATAAAACAAACTTCTTAAACCTATGATAACTTTTTCATCTTATACTTAATTATTGTTTTTGTCTTAAGTGCATAAGTGTTGATGTGTTGATTACATATATTTCAATATACCTATATATTCATATTAACTGCAGCATATCAAAATAATAGTTGTGTTAAAATAAACTTTATTATTCTACTTTAAAATCAAAGCCTTCTTTAATTTTAAAATAAGTTATTATTAAATTTATTATAATTTTAATTAACAACATTTCCTTTAAATTATATTGTAGTACATACATGTAACCAAATGATTAACAGTGTACATTAGATTATATTTTATATGTATATTGAAATAGAACTCATAATTGCAAACATGCAACAGTACTCCACATTCAAATTTCGAATGTTAAGACAAAATCAATAAAATAAAAAAAAACTTATAATAGAGTAGAGTTGATTGAATATATTTATAACAGATGTTGGTAATACATGTCATATAAAGCAACACCTGTACAATTTTGTTTTTAGAGCACTATGGTGTGGTTAAAACATACAAAGGAAAATGTATTAAGTAAAAATGAGATCACAAAGTGAAGTGAGCAATCAATACAGTGAACAAATGGGCAGTGTGTATTAAAAATTACTATCAGTATGTTGTATTATAAAATTGATCAAATAACTGGGGTTAGGGTCCTGTACTGGCCTATCTATGCACGGTAGGTATCACCTCATGATATTTAACTATCAAACAACAATACACTGTGTTGTTTTATATTGAGGTGAAAGGTAAGTACTTATATCAACAAACATACAAACACAATACACAATTTATTAGGTTTAAGAGTGATTGCATGAATTGCATGCCTAAAGCTCTATGTTGTCAGTGTTCCGAGATGATTTCTTACCACAGGTTGAGTACTTTGTCAATTTACCCATCTGCTTGTCTTCTATCTTCTCAGGCTATAGATATCTGTTAGATGTTGTTACAGGGGAAAATGGACCATTTATAAAATTTAGGGTAAAAAGTAATTGAAATAATTAATTATTCCCATTAAATTACTAGGGATAGGTTGAATAATTTAATATTAATTGATATCTTTTAGTAAAATAATGGCAAAAAAACTCTATTATTATATTATTGTATTATATATAAACAAATTCTGATTAATTGTCTTCTTGTTTATTTTAAAAATGTTATTTGTTTTATTCAAATACAAGCAATCAACCCCCTAAATATTATGTTCATTTATTTGGATTCCAATATAATTATATTGCCTTCCAGTGTAAAGTATAAAATAGAAAGTTAAAGTTGTTACATTTATCTTAAATCAGAAGCAATAAGTGCATTATTATATACATATTTACATAAGGAATATTAATATTATAAAGATCATTATTTTCTCAATATCTGGTCAATGTATTAAGAATGATATCTATTATTTCAGTTCTTTGTGAAACTTCCATCAACTATTTTGAAGTATATTGTTCAGGCAAAAACTCGAAGTACTTCCGTAAATTAATTTCAGTTTTAAATATTCAATATTATGATAAAATTTTAATTGTGAGCTAAGATGTATTGATTTTTACTTATTTAAAAAATAAAAATTGTTCTACAGCTTTGCATGCACAAAACATGATAGGTAGGATCCATTTTAAATGTTCTAACTAAATCTTGGCTTTCATCATATTTTCCATTGAGCAGGTTGGGTTTGAACCTTGTAGGTACCACTCTTTATTACTCAGACTCTTAACCATAAATACCCTGAATTCTGTAAAAGTATGCTTCAGACCCCTAGTACATTATTATCTTGCCTGCCTTCTTGTTGTCAGTAAAAGACTGTTTGTATTTTAAATGTTGTTTTTTTTTTTATTTCGTCCTTTATTTCAGTTCTGTGTGAAGCTTTCATTGACCCCGAATTAGAATGTTCACTCAGAAAAACAATAAACAATTTTTTTTATATCATTGATAAAATCACTATTTTTATCTTAAATTTAGTATTGCACTCATGTATCATGTATCAATTAATGTTTTTGAATAAAAACTGTTGTGTGTGGGTGTGACATTATTTTTGTACAAAATTGAATTTTATCACCAGAATCCAGATTGGTGCTGGTTACTATTTTGCGCACTATTGTCTAAGTTTTTAGTACCATTTAGTTATCAGCAATGGAAATTAAAAAACTAGTATTTAAAATAGAACTGAGGTATATGACTTCGGATTTGTCTTCTTGCTCATTGGTGCAGCATTGAATATAGATTATGATTAAAAAATACTTAATAAAAAATGATTGCGTTTCTGTGTCAAGGGTCATTTTAGAAGAGTTATTGCAGTCATAATTATTACATTAAGATAAGTCCAGTAATGTGTATTTCTGTAGTAGTAGTCAATTAATATGGTCACCTTGCCTGTTAGAAATAAATGATTGTCTGCATTATAAATGTTTTATCAAATAAGGCTAATATATTGTTGTTGTTTTAGAATGCCAATCCAGGCGCCGCAATGGACGGACTACCTCAATTGTCCGGTGTGCTGTCGCGAGTTTGGCCCCCCTCCGCGGAGCCCTATCAGTCTTGGATGCGGTCACACCCTATGTGGTCACTGTCTTAAGCATTTGCATAGAAAACAATGCCCTTTTGATCAGGTTAACTTACTTTTAAAGTAAAAACGAAAATTCTCGATCACTTTTATAGATATATAATTTTTTATGTATAATTTTATATATAATTTTACAGACTATTTATTTGAAATGAGCTTTCATTTCAAATAAATAGTCTGTAAAATTATTTTTTAAAAAATAAATATAACCGAGTCCGAAGATCTATTTCGTATTATATAAAGAGAGAACTTACTCGTGATATACGTTTTAAATTCGATAGCAAATCATTCTCGGTTCATTCTCGTTATGGTAAAGCAGCAATAAACAAGGAACATCCGGTCTGATCTATTCACACAATATTTCATATTGAATTCATAGGGAGATTCGAACTTATAAGAATACAATTCGTATCAATATTTGTGCAACTAGTTCATCTTTTATATTGTAGTGATTTTTATGGTGTACAGAAATGTTCGTGTTGACAAAAACGAAGTTGCCGATCTTCATTCCGTAGCTACAATCACAATGTTTACTTATAATAAATAGAGAATGAGATAAATGGTTTATATAATAGATTTTGATATACGACATAATAAATAATTGATATATATTTTTATATTAGATACAAAAAAGAATTAAACTGTTTTGAAGTAAGGAATATCGGAATAGTAAGTATAGATAAACAATTTTTGTAAACAAACTAAATAAATGAATTATAATTTATTAATCGTGCTATATATTTAAATATATGTTACATAAGCCTGCCGGTTTTTAGCCCGTGTTAAATTAGTGATACAAATAGAATAAATAGGTACTGACTTTATGATGTTATAAGTTTTGATAGACTCGACCGATTTTGATGAATAACCTTTCTGCAAACAGTAAAAACAATAGTGCATTTAGTTTTAGTTTTGATAATTAGTAAATAACCATATTACCTTACAAGATTCAGATACTTTTATAAACACATATAGGCACTTCAAAATTATTTATTTGTGTAGATTATATACTTAATAAGTATGTTTTAATATGTTAGACAGTAATCCACGCAGAGCCCGAAGAATTAGTAGTGAACACGGCGCTGCTACAGTTAGCCGGGTATACGCCGCCCGCGCAGCCCTACCACCCACCCTGCATACAGGCGTTGTCCGAGCACGACCGTCATGCGTATGACGTCATCGTGCGATGCCTCGAACACCTTGCCATCTACCTTAAACTCTGTGGTAATGGTCAGTTTATTTATGATATTGATATACATAACTAGTTGAATTAAATTTGTTTTTAACTTGTAATAGAGATAATCATTTAAATAATGAATTTATTATGATTTTATTGTGCAGATTTTGTCTCGGGGGAATGTAATTATATTTTACAAGAAAATCCCTATCTAATTTATAATGTTATTTATAGTTTATATATATTTTTTCTTTATTTAAATGATTACATCATATGCTATAGAAGTAAATGTACAAAGGTACATAAAATGCTCAATTACATATAAACGAGTACGTGAGAAACATAAGTTTATAAATCGTTACAATGACAAGAACACGCGTTAATTGAAATCAGTTTTGCAGGAAACATGTATAATAGTTCAGATAGCAACTACGACGACATAATCATTATATAGTAGTTTGATCATTTTTAAAGATTGAGAATCTTGTAACTTTATATATATTTAAATCCTCATGTAATATATAAATCTGTTATATATATTTGTTGATTAAAATAATATAATTCGCTTGGTAGTATTTGTCGACAAACGCACGTTCATATCTGTCAATCTTTCGATACTATGTAAATATGTTACAAGTCTATTCTAACCGCAATAGCAAAATAAATAATCGAAAATTGATTAATAATCTCATATATTAATTATGGTTTCGCAAAAAATATATTTTTGAATGTCGGAAAGTTGTTATTGGGGCTTTGGAATTAAATTAAATGGAAAATAATTTTAATTGGAAAACAAAAAGTGTTGTATTGTGTCTAAAGTTCATGAGCTAAAGGCAAATGCCATTCAGATACTTGTTTGTCTTCACTCCGCCGGTTAAATATTTCTCGCAAAGCCGTTTATTAGGAAAGAATGATTTTATTAAAGAAGTTTTTATGTAACCTTTGTTAGTTATTGGATAACTTGTTAGGATTGATTTAATTGTATTGTATTTTGCAATATTTTGTTCATAAACATTAACAGCCTGTGAATTTCCCATTGCTAGGCTAAGGCCTACTCTTCCTTTGAGGAGAAGGTTTGGAGCATATGCCACCACGCTGCTCCAATGCGGGTTGGTGGATATACATGTGGCAGAATTTCGTTGAAATAAGACACATGCAAATTTTCTCACGATGTTCGCCAAGCACGAGATGAATTATAAACACAAATTACATTGATGAATGAATTTACATTGCACATGAAAATTCAGTGGTACTTGCCTGTGTTTGAACCTGAAATCATTGGTTAAGATGAATGCGTTTTAACCACTGGGCCACCTCGGCTCCATATTAATATATATAATAATATAGCAATATTTTGTTCGTATAGCGAATAATAGCACGGCGGGTAACCGGTTGTCGAGGCCTATGCAACGCAAGTTGGTGACGTTGCTTCAATGTGCCATCACTGACGAAGAGGGCAGGGGGAGGGCGGCACGAGCGGCGCGATCTCTTGGGGAGAGGACTGTCACTGAACTGATTCTTCAGCACCAGGTTACTTTCCAGGCTTTCGTTTCTTAATGTAGTCGCGGACGAGTATTTTGCAAAATTGTGAATTATAAGGGGGTGTATTACTTTCTAAATTCAAAGTCTTGATAGTACTAAGTTATTTACATTTATCTCGTATACTATGATAGTTATCTCTAGCTCGGTTCAAGGCTCTTTTAATTTTTATATAACAGCGTACATCAAAATTAAGATTGAATTGATAATAAAATAAGAAAAATTGATATATATATATTTTTTATAATACATTTAAAAGACAACTTATCATCAACGAGCTTTTGATTAATAATACATCCCCAATATTTAAACTATTAGTGACCATTACTATTTGATAAATAAATGCTTTTATAAATTATATTTATTCCATAGAACCCTCAACAACTTAGTGCGAATCTGTGGGCAGCGGTGAGAGCTCGCGGCTGTCAGTTTTTAGGTCCAGCAATGCAAGAAGAAGTCTTAAAACTTGTCCTTTTGGCGCTAGAAGATGGTTCCGCCCTTTCCAGAAAGGTAAAAATCTATATTTTATTTATATTTGTTTAATTTGTACAAATTTAATAATGTTGTTTTTTTTGTCTACAGGTTTTAGTGATGTTTGTTGTCCAAAGATTAGAGCCTCATTTTCCGCAGGCTTCCAAAACTAGTATAGGCCACGTCGTCCAGCTTCTGTACAGAGCTTCTTGTTTTAAGGTTAGACGATTTAAAACTAAAACTAATAACGGTAATGGTGAACATTATTAAAACCTGATAATCTCTTAGGTATCAAAACGCGAGTGTGATTCTTCACTAATGCAACTGAAGGAGGAATTCCGGACATACGAATTGCTGCGTCGGGAACACGATGCGCAGATAGTCCAAATAGCGACCGAGGCGGGTCTGAGGATAGCCCCTGACCAGTGGAGCGCCCTCCTCTACGGGGATACCGCGCACAAGAGCCACATGCAGAGTATAATCGACAAATTGCAAACACCCCAGTCGTTCGCGCAGTCGGTGCAGGAGCTGTTCATAGCTTTGCAAAGGACTGGTGACCCGGCGCAGTTGGTCGTCATCAGTATGCATCTCGACCGACTCGCCAATATCGATGCTAGTCCTGGTGAGTAATACATATAATATTATTATTTTTTTGGAAGTTTACAACTGCATCTTATTAATTAGTACTATTGAAATAGAGCTGAAGGTCATTCTTGTAGAATTTAATTACTCAGTTGATTATGTCTTTTCGACTAACTTTATTGTTATTTCCTGTTATTAAAAACAATTTTACTAATTTTCACAAAATAAAAAGTAAATAAACAGTCTGTATATGTCTGTCTGCTCCTCTCCAGCGGTAATTCGGGATGCAAGTAATTAAAATGTTTTCATATTGTGCAGATGCGAAAAGTCCTACATGGCAACAGCTGGCCGAGATGATCAAGGCAATAAAAGAAGTCGTTTCCGGTCTTATCCACTACCTACAGCAACAAGCCTCTGGTCGCGACTCGAACCACAACCAGAAGCACATCCTGCAGGAGAGATGCATCGAACCATCGACTAGTGAGTTACTTTATACTTATTACTAATATTCTACTTGTGATTTACGTTCTTTCATATATTTATGATCTACTCGTGAGATGCCTCCTACGAATGAGCTTCGTTGTTTGGTACATGCATTGTAATTTGTTATTTTACAACAGATTTTTTTCTGAATAATTCTCTAAATGAATTAATTAATAAAATCTTACAACAATTATAACACGCCATCGTGAAAATAAATTATATTTAAAATAAAAATTATAGAAGAGCTAAATCAAGATTCATAGTTATGTCGCAAAGAAATTTTTAAAAATGAAAATTAATCAAAATAAATTTTAGTGTAACAAACGTATAAATTAAATTATTTTAAATTAAATTTAGTTTATCTAGATTATGATTATAGATGTAATGCGGTACTTTATGTGTGTATCGAGTAACCGCAGGCCGTCTTTTTTTCGATGGAAATTATGTTTTTGTTTTACGTCTCGCTTATTGCCTTTGGTCTGTGTTTAGAGAAGATTCCATTGAATATGCCTGTCATGCATGTTTCCTCGCAACATATCAGGTCTATATTAAATTTATTGTAAATGCGAAAGTAACTCTTTCTATCTCTCTGTTGCTCTTTCACGGTCAAACCACTGAACCAAAGCACGAAGCAAGCTTGGACCCATTTGGCGCTTCTGTACCTGATTGGGTACAGCAAAACAATTGAGGATAGTTATCAAATTTTAAAAGTTAATGTTGCTTTTTTCGCTCATTTTAATAGAAAATATACAGTGTATTGAAATAAAAAACGAATTAAGCGAGTTTATTTAGTAACACTGAGAGGATTACAATTTATCAATATAATCATTAAATATTGGTAAGTACACCATTTTATTATTTTCTAGTGTTTACATATACCCAAATTTATTTTATGTATATTTGATTTGTAGTGTACGTCCTTATTTATCAAATAAATGATAAACTAATGTTTTGCAACTCATATTTTCAAAGTAGTCGCACTTGAAACACTACTGTACCTAGTTGGGTACAACGGCCGCATCTATATAACGATTGCACTTTTTTCTTCAGGTTTTTATTACAATGAGTTCGAAGCATCTTAACGTTTCTAACTATTACAACGGCTTAGAGGAAACAGTCATTGAAGATGATAGTGACAGTGAGGCTTATTCCGAATTCGCGATTATACCACCAGAACCTAGCATCGTGACAGATGAAGAAGAAGGTGCCGACGAGGCCATAATTACTGCCTCTTTACCTCGGGTTGTACCTGGTAATATAGAGGTATTTAGGAGTGATAACGATACAATTCCATGTTGCAATGCATTGCATGAAGCAGCGATGATGAGCCTTTGGCTGTAAAAGCAAAGAGAAGTCGTCGTCAACAGCCAGATCAGCCAGTATGGCGTACGTGTTCACCAACATACTCTACTACAACTCAAGAAAGAACTGAAGTTATAGCTAGACAGAAACTAGTAAAAGAACAATTTCAAAATCTTACCCCAGTACATATATTTGAAAAAATATTTGATGATGAAGTGATTAGCTTGATAATTACAAACACAATTTTATATGCTAATCAAAACAATAGACACACCTTTCAACTGGACTCTGTTGACTTGAAAAAGTTTATAGGCATATTGATACTATCTGGGTATCATAAGTAAAGTAGGTGTCGAAATGGTATCGAGATCCATGCCAAGACAAAGATTTCGGGATATAAAAAAGAATCTTCATTTCGTAAACAACGACGAAGCAAGTAATACCAGGGATAAAATGTTTAAAATTCGGCCATTAGCTGATATTCTAATAAATAAATTTCTTCAGTAGGGTTAGATGCACGACAATATTTCAATTGATGAATCGATGGTAAAATATTTTGGCCACCATCCTGCTAAGCAGTTTATCCGAGGAAAACCAGTGCGGTTTGGCTATAAAAACTGGGTAGCAGCAAGTTTAACGGGATACTGCTATGTTTTTGACTTGTATTGTGGAAAAGCTATCGAAGCTTCTACTGATCCTTTAGGATCAAGAGTAGTCAAAATGTTACTTCAGAAATTGTGGGCTGAAAAAAGTGTCTCAAAACATTTTCATCTATAATACGCCGCTGTACACAATCGAGTACACCCCCCTCTGAAGGACCCTGATTATTTTTTTCTACTTTTTCCATACTTTTATTTTTATTTGATTCGTAAACAATAGTAAAATAAATGTTTCGTAAAAATATCACTTTTGTTTTTATTTTGGCGGTTAATGGGTTAAGGAAGTTAAAGCTTGCTTCATGCCAAATACTTTTTATTATTAACACCTGAAGATTAACCGAGGTGAGCCGAGATGGCCCAGTGGTTAGAACGCGTGCATCTTAACCGATGATTTCGGGTTCAAACCCAGGCAGGCACCACTGAATTTTCATGTGCTTAATTTGTGTTTATAATTCATCTCGTGCTCGGCGGTGAAGGAAAACATCGTGAGGAAACCTGCATGTGTCTAATTTCAACGAAATTCTGCCACATGTGTATTCCACCAACCCGCATTGGAGCAGCGTGGTGGAATATGCTCCATACCTTCTCCTTAACGGGAGAGGAGGCCTTAGCCCAGCAGTGGGAAATTTACAGGCTGATTATGTATGTTATATGTATGATGAAGATCAACCCCATAAACGCGAGCGAAGCTGCGGCGACAATTTGTATTACATTTTTTTTCTTGAAATTTTTATAGTATAATTAATTATGCATTAAGCTTCATTTTATTTTTTCAAAATTTTTCTGCATATAAGTACTCATTTCTCGTGTATCGGGTTTTTTTTTTATATCAGTTTTATAAAAAAAATATTATGCTTACATTTTCTAATTACATACTTTTCTCAAGTGCCATTAGCGTCTATTTATTAAAGAAAAAGCAAAAATGTTGCCAATGTTATACATAACTACTGTTACGTTTTCGTTCATTTCGGTGTAAAAGGTAACAACCAATTCTAGGAATTTATTTTAAAAATCAATAAATATGCAATCTCGTCATCTCGTTTTGACACAGGAAAATAGTGGTATCGTTTCGTTGTTACCAGCTGCATAGCTCTCCCGGTGTTTAATAGTTATAGACGTGCATTCGCTATCAGGAATCAAATAAAATTTATATATGTGTCCCAATCAAGGGTCGCTGTGTTTCTCTAATGTGATGTTTAAATAGTCAAATAATTCTAAAAACAAGTGAAGTGATATCAATCAGAGAGTTTAAAAATTGTTCGCGGTGTGAGTGCGTTGCTCAAGGACTAGTGCGTAGTGGCTATAAAAATTTTTGAAATTTAATTTTTAATTAAAAAGTGTTCTTTTGTTATCATATTCGTGGATGTTAATATTAATTAAGTATCATTTTTATTATAACGAAGCGATATTGTGGCTACCATAGTCGGAATAATTCGTTAATTCTCAATTTGGTGTAGTGCCATTATACGCTCAGATTAATCCGTGTGAGTGCAATAGCATATCAAGGAAGGAATATTGTTACGTCAACAAAGAACTTCGACTATTAAGAATTGCTGACCGTTTGACGATTGAACAAATACTGAGTAGTTAGGGGTTATATTACGAGCGTTAACTTTCCTGTCGCGAATAATACAAAGGATATTCGCCATCTTATAAAGTATATCGAAAAGTTAAATATATTTAAATAAGATGTCGAACGATGAAATGTTCGTCAATTTTATGCAGCTTATGGAAGAAATGAACAAACAAATAGAAAGTATAAAAAATAATTTGCGAGTCAATGGTCAAGTGAGTAGAAGAGCTTCCAATAATATTGATAATATTTTTCATAGACTCCATATTGCGGAAACGCAATTGCAAGGATACAACCTCCACGTGATGGGTGTTCCAGAAACAATTAATGAAAATTTATATTCAACGATCTATAACATCTCTGTAATCGTGCAGTACCCGTTACATTTTAATGTACACAGCTGCAATAGAATTGGGTTCGTTAGTAATAATCCGATGCCCCGACCGATTTTGGTCCAATTCAATACTCCGATTATCCGAGATAATTTTCTTAGAGCATTTATCCGATACAATGAGACGGCAATCAGTGCTGAAGAGAGATTGAATACGCGCTTTTTAGGATTCGCTGGTGATGTGCAACCGGTCTACGTATGTAAGCACCTGTCTCCGGTTATTAAGTGTTGCATGCTGAAAGGCTGAAACACGGCTAAAGTTGACGTAAACTGTATTTGCTGTCCTGAGTTGAAAGCATTTAAGTGTTGATCATGTAATAAAGTAATTATTTAATTAATGACTATTAGGCCCTACTAGCGGATTATGGTGGGTTTCTTTGCTGTTAAACCTTAACAAATAAACAACGATACTCTCCCGTTTATAATATTAGTTGGGATGAAGCTATTCCAGTTTGGCAATTTATATGTACTGATAAGTTATACAGTGCTGACTATAAAGCTTTGTCGGTCAAAAAAAAAAAATTAATAAATTTATTAATTGTTATAATGAAAATTATCACTAGCCTTTAATTAAATATGGTCGCGCTAAAAATAAACACCCGGTTACAGGATAACGCGCATGCGTTCTGACTACGCATCTTACCGTTCAATAAATATAAAACCGACAGATAGGTCCTCGATGTGCCGCCATCACACATGACAAAACAATATGAAATTGATTGATTGGTTACGACTACTAGTTTTAAAAGTATGATATTTCTTTAATATGCAACTAAGTGACAAAAAACTAGCGGCGACTTTAATAGGTTCACTTTCAATACATTAGCCGACTTCGACTTAAACTCCAGTACTTTCGTAGTTGTTGTTGTTGTAGTTTATCAGTAACTGAGACGTCAAATGAAGCTACGGGGATTCAATTTCAGTTTTAACGGACATATTTAATCTGACTTTGTGTTCGAGCAGTTTTTGCATCCGTTTGAAAATAAATGTTGTGAAGCGGTTCGGATTAAATCGACTTTCATATTAATATTATATTATATTTTAAAGCCTATTGATACTATTATTTTCAATTAATGTTTTGAAATATTATATAAGTATTGAATACATTGGTTCATTTAAAATATTAACCGATAATTATTAAAATGTTATATTTAAACAGTATTTCTAGTAGTATTTCTACAACACAGTGTTGAAAGGTTAAAATATTAATTGTTACTAATGTATTTGATTTTGAGATTATTGATGGATTGGACATATCATTGACAGAGGTGACCGTGAAACTTACTTCTATTTACTCACGTAAAACAAGTAGAGGTTTATTTTTTTTATTTATATTTAATGTTTTGATATCTCTTAGGATAATTAGGTGTCGAACATAGTGCTGGTGTGTTTGGCGCCTTCTTCTAGTAAATCGTTGCTGACTATAAATATTTGTTTAAAGAAAGAAAGAGATAACTTTTATTTTATTTGTACACCCCAATAACATATTCATACGAGGGAGCGTTTTTATAATCGCGGAATAGGCGAGACATAAAAACACCAAATTATTTTTCCTTTTTAATATATTCACCTGCAAGACGGATACATTTTTCAGATCTATCAAAATTTAATTTATTTATAACCTCTTAAAAAAATATCATCAAAATACGCCGAAACTGCATTCTTGACTTCGTCATAGGTAGTAACTCGAAGCCGGGTCTGGACTGTAGGTCAATCAAAATATCTAGGCCAACCTTATGCAGGGCAGCCAACGCAACGAGGCCTTGTGGCCGGGCTCGTTGTCGCGCAGACGCACCACACCTCTTGTTTATTTTCCCCGACTTTTCTCTTTAATTACTTTTTGGATAAATTCTGGCATGGTCACCTCGATGGTTCTGCCCGGCGCCGAGTCGTCTTCAAGAAATTTCCTTCCTTGTTTAAATAAATTGTGCCACTCGTACTTTACTTTACTACCACTTATTCGATATTTTCCATGTTTTACTTTTCACTCCCGATTATATTGATTGGATGACGATAGCTCAAAGAATAATTATTCAATAACAATTAAACCTCGTATTTATACTAATTATGAGTCACTCATCAATTTACAATCTTAAAGAGCTTAAGCACCCCCCCCCCCCCCCCTCCGACCCTCTCATTCCGATGAAAACGTTCTCCTATTGTCATTACTCAGATGGAATAGGACATATCATAAGTGATTTTAATTAATTATTATAATTTTTATTTTTTTTCATTATATTTTATTATTGGACTAATTTCAGAATAACATACTCGGTCGTAAAGGTCAGTTCTTGTTTTGATCCATCATCAATAATATCAAGAGTAAATTAAAATGAAATGAAAACTTATACTATACTATTATATATTTTTGGTGTTTTTATTAATGTTGTTTGAATATAATTGTGTCTTCTATCGTATGTTATAAATGCAAATATTAAGTATGGTCTTATATACATTTATATAGCCTGTGACCTGTTGCTAGAACATTTTGGTTGTTTTTTTTTTTATATCAAATTGATGTGTTATTTATATACGCGACGAATTTTAGTTTGTGTCATAATATATATTTAAATGTGTAAGTTTTTTTCGATTGTCATTCTTGGGTGTATGTGTTGTAAATCAAAGATATTTCTGCTTCTGCGACGTGACTTGTGTGTTGTGTTTGTTTGCATGTTGCGAATTGATGTAATTGATCTGTCTCACTTTCAGAAAATTAATATTCAGGTAATAATTGTTTTATTTATTAAATGTTAATCTTCCTGTAGAATTATTTATGTCAGTAACACCCGGATTTAACACTAAGTGACGAAATGTTGGATAAATACGTTTTGATAAAATCTATTGTGTACCGCTCGCGTGCTTGCATGTGCAAATGGACAAACGTTACGTAACGTTAAGCGAATATTTTCAGATAATTATTTGAATTAATTATTACGTAATTTAAAATGCACAATCGCACATTTGACAGTATAGATTCAATTGTCAATGTTATAATTAAATTTTGACAATACAGGCCAGCCTTCGCCACAGAGTGCGACTACCCCGACTCACAAGTACAAGACAGCAATGTGCAGGGATGCAGTGACCAGGTCCTACTGCCCGAGGGGCAACTCCTGCACCTTCGCTCATTATGAAGAAGAATTAGAAAGGTAAAGAAAAAATTTAATACAGACTATTAATATTGTATGATTATTAATAATATATAATTGTATATATAAGTATATTACTTTTTATCACAGCTGCGCGAAATATATTAATTTGTTAAAAAAGTTTTCGATCATTTGATGTTCCGCTGCATATGCGAGTTTATAGTATTTCTGGTTATAACTAAGCAACTTATATTGCGAACTTATTATTATATGTTTAGTGACAGATATTTTATATAACGATCGAGCCAAAGGATTGCTAATGAAGTCTTTATTATTTGTATCGTAGGAAAGTAACTACATTGACACAAACATCGGTCACACAGACTTCTCATTAAATTCCTATAATACTCAAATTGTGTACAAGAAACACATGTAATATGCCTGTTCAAAATCTTGGAGTCAAATATTACCGAAACGTTAGCGTCGCTTATTAATAAAGAATGAAATGCAATTATATTGTTTCTTTCGGAGTAAATTATTTTTTTATTTATTTGACTTTTTCGTCAAGAGGTTAACTTGTAATGAAATAGTTTTGAAGGTTGTCGTTAACGGTGCAAAGTCAAATGGCGCTCTGGCGCAAATGGGCGTACCACAGGGTTCAATTTTAGGACCTCTCCTGTTCTTATATAATATATAAATGGTTTACCTTATTTTGTAAATAAGACTTGCGACATTGTACTGTTTGCAGATGATACATCCCTTATTTTTAAACTCGACAGAAAAATAAACAACTATGACGTTGTAAGCAGTGCTCTGTCGCGGGTTCTTGGTTGGTTTGACATAAATAATTTGGTACTAAATGCCAAAAAGACTAAATGTATTTTGTTTTCTCTGCCAAATGTCAAATCAAATTCTTCTGCCGTCATTTTGAATAATGAAAGGCTTGAGTTTGTTGAATCGATGGCCTTTCTAGGAATAACCCTTGACTCCAAACTTCAGTGGGGCAAAAAGTAAGTAAGGACTAAGTAGTGCCATTTATGCAATAAAAACAATAAGAAAACTCACGGACATAAGTACTGCTAGACTAGTTTATTTTAGTAATTTTCACAGTCTTATGTCATATGGAATGTTGTTATGGGGTAATGCGGCAGATATTGAAATAGTATTTATTCTGCAGAAAAGAACTATCCGAATTATTTATAATATTAGCTCTAGGACATAATTACGCAAAAAATTTAAAGAAATAGGTGTATTAACGGCTGCTTCACAATATATTTATGATAATACTAGCCGTTACCCGCGGTTTTGCTCGTGTAGAATATGAATTTATTTACAAATTAACTTAAAATAGTACGTTAATGTAAGACCTCTTTGTATACCACATTGGTGTGTATTTCAGCCTTTAGGGTAGAATATCCAGAAATGCTTAAATGCGAATCAACACATTTTTATTCGGTAGCCCAAAAATAAAATTTCGAGCTTCTAACTTCAAAATGACGAACTTTCAGACTAACCTGTATACGAAATGTCAAACTCTATTTCTCCCCTTAGACGTAAAATATTCAGAAACGCTTAAGTACGTATCTACTCATTTTTAATCAGTATCCCAAAAAAAGCTTTATGTTTTTAAGTTAAAAATTGACGGACTTCGGATAAAAACTTTCATGCCTTATTTCACCCCCTCAAGGAAACGCTTAAATTCGAATCACTACATTTTTAATCGCTAGCCCAAAAATAAAATTTCGAGCTTCTAACTTCAAAATGACGGACTTCTAGGCTAACCTGTATGCGAAATGTCAAACTCTATTTCTCCCTTTAGGCGTAAATTATCCAGAAACACTTAAATACGTATCAACTAATTTTTAATCAGTGGCACAAAAATAAAAATTCATGCTTCTAACTTCAAAAATGACGGACTTCCAAACTAATCTCTATACGAAATGTCAAACTCTATTTCTCCCCTTAGGCGTAAAATATCCAGAAACGCTTAAATACGTATCTACTCATTTTTAATCAGTATCCCAAAAAAGGTTCATGTTTTTAAGTTAAAAATTGACGGACTTCGGATAAAAACTTTCATGCCTTATTTCACCCCCTCAGAGAAACGCTTAAATTCGAATCAACTCATTTTTAATCGGTAGCCCAAAAATAAAATTTCATGCTTCTAACTTCAAAATGACGAACTTCCAGACTAACATGTATACGAAATGTCAAACTCAATTTTTCCCCTTAGGTTTAAATATCCAGAAACGCTTAAATACGTATCTACTAATTTTTAATCAGTATCCCAAAAAAGTTTCATGTTTTTAAGTTAATAATTGACGGACTTCGGATAAAAACTTTGATGCCTTATTCCACCCCCTCAGAGGTAGAATATCAAGAAATAATCAAATTCGAATCAACACATTTTTAATCGGTAGCCCAAAAATAAAATTTCATGCTTCTAACTTAAAAAATGACGGACTTCCAGACTAATCTATATAAGAAATGTCAACCCCTATTAAACTCCTTAGAGGTAGAATATCTAGAACACTTAAATACGTATTTAATCATTTTTAATCAGTATCCCAAAAATAAAGTTTCATATTTTTAGCTTAAAAAATGACTACATCCATAAAAACTGTCAACCCTTATTTCACCCCCTCAGGGGTAGACTATCTAGAAACACTTAAAATGGTATCTACTGATTTTTAATCAGTATCCCAAAAATAAAGTTTCAGTTTTTTAACTTAAAAAATGACTGATTCCCATAAAAACTTTCAACCCTTATTTCACCCCCGTAAGGTAGAATATGTAGAAACACTTAAATATCTACTCCTTTTTAATCAGTATTCCAAACATAAAGTTTCACGTTTCTAATTTAAAAAATTACGGACTTCCATACAAACGTTCAACCCTTATTTCACCCTTTTATGGGTAGAATTTCCAAAACTCGCTCCTTAGTGGGTGTTATGATATGTTAGTTTATAAGTGTACAGACTAAAATATAAGTTTTATGCTTCTAGTTCTAAAAATGACAATACTTTCAACAACTCACAACCGTTCATCCCCCTTTTCAACCCTTTACAGCACTTTTTTCGAAATAAAAAGTAGCCTATGTCCTTTCTCAGGCTCTAGACTATTTGTGTACCAAATCTCATTTAAATCGGTCCAGTAGTTTTGGCGTGAAAGCGGGACAGCAGACAGAGTTACTTTCGCATTTATAATACTATAATATGGATAATGTTTATAAAGAAGAATATACAAAAGTATTCCATAAAAACTGATATACATACTATTAATACAAGAAATAAGAATAAACTTGTAACCCCTACTTTCCGTTTGCATACGGTAAAGAGAACGTTTTTGGGCAATGGTATACGCATATATAATAAGATACCGGGAAATGTAATCAATTTACGAAATTTAAAAAGTTTATTAAGACTAAATTAATAAATAAGTCTTATTATTCATTAAATGAGTACTTTTTAGAAAAAAAAACGCCTGGATTTAGGCTCAGGTTCCATCACAGGGCACTATTTTTTGTAAAAAAAAACAGCATTGTAAATCTCTTTATTTGAAAAGAGCAACTATGCGAGTTTCTTGCCGTTTCTTCTCGCTGGAGGCTGCTTTCCGAAACGGTGGTAGTATTTTAATATAGACGATTCAAAAACGCTTCGTTGTGAAGTTTACTTGAATAAAATTGATTTGATTTGATTAATGTTGTAGCTCAAGAGGTTCGTCAAGTACCAGTGTCAATAACATTCATTGGGTAATAAGAACTTGGCAGTGTCACACTCTCGTGCCTCAGAATGCTTTATATACTTTATAGAATATATACTTACTTGGTGGTAGGGCTTTGTGCATGCCAGTCTGGGTAGGTCCACTCATCATATATTCTACCACCAAACAACAGTACTCAGTATTGTTGGGCTCCGAAGGGAGAGCCAGTGTAACTACAGGCACAAGGGACATAACATCTTAGTTCCCAAGGTTGGTGGCGCATTGGCGATGTAAAGATCTCGATTTACGGGCGGGTCGTATGGGATGCCATAATTCCTCTAAAGTGAGGAAATACAGAATGCAATTGTGTATTTAGATACATACCTCCATTATAATATGTCCTTCGTAGTTGGCAAGCCTCGTGCGAGATTGGCCGCCTTTGACTGATGTGTGTTAGGAAAGGGTAATTTTTAAGGAAAATTTTACAGGTACAGGGCATTGCCAAATACAAACCAGGCTATAACCAATGGCAACTACACGTACATGCCCCCGCTGCCACCTGCATTGCCGCTGCAGCAAATGCCTCAGGCGCTCCCCCTCCCGCCGATGTACCAGAGGTTCCCAATGCCTCCACCGCAGCCCCTCGCTCAACATCCGCATATTGACAACTACAACGTCCAGTGTTAGTATATTCTCCAGTACTTTGGATTTAGCCAGCCATCGGGCTCTTTTTTTAGCAATGTCTGCTAAGTATTGACGGACGGAACGGTACGGTACGGAAGAAGGAAATATAATTATATACATATTTGAAAATTTTCATAAAGTGTTTGTTTGTCTGAAATATCGCCTGTCGTCTTACCTTATTTATTATGTAGAAGTAGGTAGTGACTGGGAAATTGGCCACCTGATGTTAAGTGGTCACCACCGCCCATAGACAAGTAAGAAACAGTAACCATTCCTTATCGTTTAAAAATAAACAGTTGGCCGTGTCATTTGTGTATAGTCTCGTCTATAGATGATAACGTATTTGAGGATTTTAGAAAATCGAGTTCATGAAAAAATTTATAACTTTATTTAAACCCACAGGTTAAAATACTGAGGGGCAAAGTTTTCTACGTATACTTATTTATACCATTTTTTTTGTATAGCGATTAATACACTACCGACACAACCGATGCCACAAGAACTGCTTACGAATCAGGAATATGGCGCTGATAATCAACGTGCAGATTGTATCCAGCAACCTCAGTAAGTTACATTTTAATGTTTCATGTTAATCAATAACGTCTTGTTAGTTTTCCCGAAAAAAATTGAAGCTTTGAGAAGCATTTTATTAATGTATCTTAAATTAAGTTTGCAAAGATGAAACTTTGGAAACCACGAATTACATCTGTTTTCAAATTTATTTATTTCGTATTAACTGTAAATAAGCTTGAGTATCGTGTTCACATACTACAAATACATACATACATACATACATACATACATACATACATACATACATACATACATACATAGATACATACATAGATACATACATAGATACATACATAGATACATACATAGATAGATACATAGATAGATACATAGATAGATACATAGATACATACATAGATACATACATAGATACATACATAGATACATACATAGATAGATACATAGATAGATACATAGATACATACATACATACATACATACACACACATACACACAGACACACAGATACATACATACATACGTACATAGATACATAGATAGATACACACATAGATACATAGATACATACATAGATACACACATAGATACATACATAGATACATAGATACATACACAGATACATACATAGATACATACATAGATACATACATAGATACATAGATAGATACACACATAGATACATACATAGATACACACATAGATACATAGATAGATACATAGATAGATACATACATAGATACACACATAGATACATACATAGATACACACATAGATACATAGATAGATACACACATAGATACATACATAGATACATACATAGATACACACATAGATACATACATAGATACACACATAGATACATACATAGATACACACATAGATACACACATAGATACATAGATAGATACACACATAGATACATACATAGATACATAGATAGATACATAGATAGATACACACATAGATACATACACAGATACATACAAACATACATACATAGATACATACATAGATACATACATAGATACATACATAGATACATACATAGATACATACATAGATACATACATAGATACATACATAGATAGATACACACATAGATACATACATAGATACACACATAGATACATACATAGATACACACATAGATACATAGATAGATACATATATAGATACATACATAGATACATATATAGATACACACATAGATACACACAGATATATAGATAGATACACACATAGATACATAGATAGATACATAGATAGATACACACATAGATACACACATAGATACATAGATAGATACACACATAGATACATAGATAGATACATACACAGATACATAGATACATACACAGATACATACATAGATACATAGATAGATACATACATAGATACATAGATAGATACATACACAGATACATAGATACATACACATATACATACATAGATACATAGATAGATACATACATAGATACATAGATAGATACATACATAGATACATAGATAGATACATACATAGATACATAGATAGATACACACATAGATACATAGATAGATACACACATAGATACACACATAGATACATACATAGATACATAGATAGATACATAGATAGATACACACATAGATACATACACAGATACATACATAGATACACACATAGATAGATACATATATAGATACATACATAGATACATACAAAGATACACACATAGATAGATACATAGATAGATAGATACATTGATAGATACACACATAGATACATACATAGATAGATACATAGATACATACATAGATACATAGATAGATACATACATAGATACATAGATAGATACACACATAGATACATAGATAGATACACACATAGATACATAGATAGATACACACATAGATACATAGATAGATACACACATAGATACATAGATAGATACACACATAGATACATACATAGATACATAGATAGATACATAGATAGATACACACATAGATACATACACAGATACATACATAGATACATACATAGATACATACATAAATACATACATAGATACATACATAGATACATAGATAGATACATACATAGATACATACATAGATACATACATAGATACATACATAGATACACACATAGATACATACATAGATACATACATAGATACACACATAGATACATACATAGATACATACATAGATACATACATAGATACACACATAGATACATAGATAGATACACACATAGATAGATACATACATAGATACACACATAGATACATACATAGATACACACATAGATACACACATAGATACATAGATAGATACACACATAGATAGATACATACATAGATACACACATAGATACATACATAGATACACACATAGATACATAGATAGATACATACATAGATACACACAGATACATAGATAGATACACACATAGATACATAGATAGACACATAGATACATACATAGATACATACATAGATACATACATAGATACACAGATAGATACACACATAGATACATACGTAGATACACACATAGATACATACATAGATACATAGATAGATACACACATAGATACATAGATAGATACACACATAGATACACACATAGATACATAGATAGATACACACATAGATACATACATAGATACATACACAGATACATACATAGATACATAAATAGATACATACATAGATACATACATAGATACATACATAGATACATAGATAGATACATACATAGATACATACATAGATACATACATAGATACACACATAGATACATACATAGATACATACATAGATACATAGATAGATACACACATAGATACATACATAGATACATACATAGATACATACATAGATACATACATAGATACATACATAGATACACACATAGATACATAGATAGATACACACATAGATAGATACATACATAGATACACACATAGATACATACATAGATACACACATAGATACACACATAGATACATAGATAGATACATACATAGATAGATACACACATAGATAGATACATACATAGATACACACATAGATACATACATAGATACACACATAGATACATAGATAGATACATACATAGATACACACATAGATACATAGATAGATACACACATAGATACATACATAGATACACACATAGATACATACGTAGATACACACATAGATACATACATAGATACATAGATAGATACACACATAGATACATACATAGATAGATACACACATAGATACATACATAGATACATAGATAGATACACACATAGATACATAGATAGATACACACATAGATACACACATAGATACATAGATAGATACACACATAGATACATACATAGATACATAGATAGATACATAGATAGATACACACATAGATACATACACAGATACATACATAGATACATACATAGATACATAGATAGATACATACATAGATACATACATAGATACACACATAGATACATACATAGATACATACATAGATACATACATAGATACATACATAGATACATACATAGATACACACATAGATACATAGATAGATACACACATAGATAGATACATACATAGATACACACATAGATACATACATAGATACACACATAGATACATAGATAGATACATAGATACATACATAGATACATACATAAATACATACATAGATAGATAGATACACACATAGATACATACGTAGATACACACATAGATACACACATAGATACATAGATAGATACACACATAGATAGATACATACATAGATACACACATAGATACATACATAGATACACACATAGATACATAGATAGATACATACATAGATACACACAGATACATAGATAGATACACACATAGATACATAGATAGACACATAGATACATACATAGATACATACATAGATACACAGATAGATACACACATAGATACATACGTAGATACACACATAGATACATACATAGATACATAGATAGATACACACATAGATACATACATAGATACATAGATAGATACACACATAGATACATACATAGATACATAGATAGATACACACATAGATACATAGATAGATACACACATAGATACACACATAGATACATAGATAGATACACACATAGATACATACATAGATACATACACAGATACATACATAGATACATAAATAGATACATACATAGATACATACATAGATACATACATAGATACACACATAGATACATAGATAGATACACACATAGATAGATACATACATAGATACACACATAGATACATACATAGATACACACATAGATACACACATAGATACATAGATAGATACATACATAGATAGATACACACATAGATAGATACATACATAGATACACACATAGATACATACATAGATACACACATAGATACATAGATAGATACATACATAGATACACACATAGATACATAGATAGATACACACATAGATACATACATAGATACACACATAGATACATACGTAGATACACACATAGATACATACATAGATACATAGATAGATACACACATAGATACATACATAGATAGATACACATAGATACATACATAGATACATAGATAGATACACACATAGATACATAGATAGATACACACATAGATACATAGA